>NC_063064.1:30089007-30149007 GCF_018812025.1 Megalobrama amblycephala
CAACCATCATCCATTCATCATTTATCCATCCATCCAACCATAATCCAACCATCCATCCATTCATCCATCCATTCATTAATCCATCATCCAACCATCATCCATCCATCATTTATCCATCCATCCAACCATCATCCATCCATTCATTCATCCATCCATCCAACCATCATCCATCCATTCATTCATCCATCATCCAACCTTCATCCATCCATCATTTATCCATCCATCCAGCCATCATCCATCCATTCATTCATCCATCATCCAACCATCATCCATCCATCATTTATCCATCCATCCAACCATCATCCAACCATCCATTCATCCAACCATCAAACCATGATCCATCCATCCATTCATCCATCATCCATCCAACCATCATCCATCCATCCATCCATCCAACTATCATCCATCCATCCATCATCCATCCACCCATTTAACCAACCATCATCCATCCATCAATCCATCCAACCATCATCCATCCATTCATTCATTCATTCATTCATTCATCCATCCAACCATCATCCATCCATTCATTCATCCATCATCCAACCACAATCCATTCATCATTTATCCATCCATCCAACCATAATCCAACCATCCATTCATCCATCTATTCATTAATCCATCATCCAACCATCATCCATCCATCCATCATTTATCCATCCATCCATCCATCCATCCATCCAACCAACCAACCATCCTCCATCCATCCATCCATCCATCCATCCAGCACATCTGTCTTCTGCACAAACATTTGCTAAATAGGCTTATTATTATGCATCTTTTATAATAATAGTGAATGTCCTGCAATTTGGTAAAATCAGAGTTCTAGATTTCTGCTTGAGATTCCAAATTGGAATTCAGACTCCAAGTAACAATTTATTCCACTTTTCCAAACAGGAAATTGTAAATTCTAAATTTCATAGCTGAATGGAACAAACAGGAAATAAAGTTTGATTCCATTCTGATGTTCTAGAGCAGGAATGACAAGAACAGCTTTAGATAAAGCAGCTTTGCTGACAGAGTCTATCTGTTGAAAAAGCATGAACTGCACAGAGAATCCGAGAAAGAACAAACGGGACTCACCCTGGCAGGTCTTGCCGTCCTCCTTGAGTTCCTGACCTGCGGGACACTTGCAGTAGAAACTGCCAATAGTGTTACAGCACAGAGCTTCACACCCTCCATTGGTCTCTTCACACTCGTTCACGTCTGACAGTGAGAGAGAACAAACACATTACAGTCTGAAATACAGACAGATCGTTTACAGATTTGGACAATCGTCTCCATGTGCTTCCAGATGTTTACGATTTGAAGACATATGAACATATTCATACAGATCAGTTATGAAACTTTTTATATAGAGAGATCAGATGCATAAAAGACTCAACTGCATAGGTCATCTGAGGTCTCAACAAGCGCTTATTAGTGGAAATTCATTGCCAAGCTAAAACATAATATCTTGTTTCCATGCACAGTCTTTCCATCTCAAAAACAACCTAACATAGTCGGAATAAAAAGAGATTTTGCCCATGACAGTCTGCTGCCAATGAGTAAATCAGGAGTGTAATTAAAGACACATTTAGCTGTTTTTCACTTTAACTAAATTTGACAATAATGTTTTTTTTGATTATTTAGCTACTGAAAACTGGACCGCCGGTTGAGTTTTCACTGGAAAGCGTTCATGAGAAACCCGTCACTTGGAGAGTTTTAGTTTCCATATCTTTCAACTTTATGAGCATATTGATGCTTGTAATGTCAGAAGGTTTGATGCATTTTGGGTATGAGAAAATACAAGTACTAACAAGTATTAAAGACAAAGATTCTCCTTCAAAATACGGTCAAAAAAAAGTAGTAAGAGCAGTTAGTGATTTCTCTCCATGTTCAACAAAACCACTTCATTTTTCCAGTGGACACAAATCATCTCAATGGGATGGTGAGAGATGTTTCAGCATTTAATTGGCACAATCACTGACCTCAAACCACTTTAAGTTCATCAAAAAAGGGGAAAAAATTTAAATAGCTGGAAAATTGTGTCCTTCAACAGGCCAGGCAGCCTCACAGCGAGAAGTTTCACCATTCATTGAGGTTTCGACGCACATCCCGCTCTCACATTCAAACACATGGAGATGTTTATGCGAAAATCGGTTTGTCGGTTTCCCAAAACATTATTTCAATAAAATTCTCACCACAACAAATTGGCCCCTAAAGAGCCGAGCGATGTGTGCAAGAGGAGGGAATTAAACATAATGAATCAGTGAATGGAATTCCTGCCGGACGTGATCACACCATTACACATGTAGACAACTTTGGAGGTTCATAAATCTTCGAGAAAGATGCAAGAAGCAAAATCTGCTCAATATGTAATAGTTTGACATGCAAAGATAGAAATACAATGCTTAGAATTCAAAATAGAAGTTAATGCATTATGGAAATAAAGACTAGGTTCAAACCACACCTCTAATATGAGAATATCAGTTCATGTTAATGATTGCATTAACTATTGGCTAATGTTTACAACCAATATTGGAAAGTGTTAATGATGTTAAAGTCAATCCTGCAAAGCATAAATGATGTCCAATACTTTCCATTTTATTCAGAATAACATGAGTGACTGATTAGTAATTCATAATGTCAACCTTCACATACAGTCGTCTTCATCCAGACTGTAACATCAACAAGGAAATGGAGACGAACCACATTCCTTCACTGAGAGGTCATAACCCCTTTCATGACCCGAGGCCAACCTGCTGGTCAAGGACATGAAAGAGACACCCTGGAGGAACAGCAGCGCTTTCTTCCATCAGGGGATCCTGCGTTAGGCCACACGTGGGGTTTGAAGGGTGTACCCAGCGGTGTGCAGGGTCAGTGAGGTCAGGGGTCATGTCCACATAATGAAGTCTGGCAAGTATTAGGCGCACTGTGTAACTTACACTGACAATGAACTAATCAATCCCAAAAAACTGAACATTTACTGAAACTAAAGTACAAAAACAGCTCATTTAGAAACCATCATAGTGTTTATCTCAGTATATTCACTTCATAATCATATGATTGACAACTTTTATACATCAAAATCTCATCCATGGTTAACATTATTGCTACTAAAAGCACGCTTTAGTATTTTTTCCATTCATTTTTTGAATAGAGATTTTTAAAAAGTCTTCGTTAAGTGTGTACCAAACCAAGCAGTTATGAGATAAATCACAACGCTACAAACTTTGATTAGAAGCAAAAAAAGGAAAGAACAAGACTGTGAGCTTATCGACTTTAATGAGGGAAAGAACTACAATCCAATGAAGCATTGCGAACAACATAATTGAATTAAAAATGATAGAGAAATATAAAACTACTCATTCACAAACGTTGAGTATATATAAAAACAATATATTTGAAGTTTATTCCAAAATATGCATATATATACAAACATTTAAGTATTTCGAGAGTGTAGGGAGATCGACTCGATTGCGTCATTTGCAATGCTTGCTAAAAAGCTCTTTAGGCACTTGTCACTTGTTTCGACTCTCTGATTGGTGTAATTTTCTGTACAGCTTCATGGGTAATGTAGTTTTTCACCAGAAATTCTGCTGTTAAACTCGATTATTTTAAAAATAAGCAAAAACTACTGATTAACAACCTTGTAGCTGTCTTTAAAGGTTTACAGGTTATCGTTCAAAATCAATTTCCCTATGGAGAAAATTAATGGAGTTTTTACTTCCGGAAGCCATCTGTTGCACTCTATTCCACATGTAAAGAGGTTAGCCAATCACAACAGACATCATTTACATATTAAATATACTTGCTAGGCTAATTCTTAGGCTCAGAGAGGGTGAAAATGCTCATGAAAAACTAAACCATGACAAGAAATGTTGACATTTTTAGTTACATTATTAATAAAGTGAATTTACAAACCCGATTCCAAAAAAGTTGGGACACTGTACAAATTGTGAATAAAAAAGGAATGCAATAATTTACAAATCTCATAAACTTATATTTTATTCACAATAGAATATAGATAACATATCAAATGTTGAAAGTGAGACATTTTGAAATGTCATGCCTAATATTGGCTCATTTTGGATTTCATGAGAGCTACACATTTCAAAAAAGTTGGGACAGGTAGCAATAAGAGGCCGGAAAAGTTAAATGTACATATAAGGAACAGCTGGAGGACCAATTTGCAACTTATTAGGTCAATTGGCAACATGATTGGGTATAAAAAGAGCCTCTCAGAGTGGCAGTGTCTCTCAGAAATCAAGATGGGCAGAGGATCACCAATTCCCCCAATGCTGCGGCGAAAAATAGTGCAGCAATATCAGAAAGGAGTTTCTCAGAGAAAAATTGCAAAGAGTTTGAAGTTATCATCATCTACAGTGCATAATATCCTCCAAAGATTCAGAGAATCTGGAACAATCTCTGTGCGTAAGGGTCAAGGCCGGAAAACCATACTGGATGCCCATGATCTTCGGGCCCTTAGACGGCACTGCATCACATACAGGAATGCTACTGTAATGGAAATCACAACATGGGCTCAGGAACACTTCCAGAAAATATTGTCGGTGAACACAATCCACTGTGCCATTCGCCGTTGCCGGCTAAAACTCTATAGATCAAAAAAGAAGCCATATCTAAACATGATCCAGAAGCGCAGTCGTTTTCTCTGGGCCAAGGCTCATTTAAAATGGACTGTGGCAAAGTGGAAAACTGTTCTGTGGTCAGACGAATCAAAATTTGAAGTTCTTTTTGGAAAACTGGGACGCCATGTCATCCGGACTAAAGAGGACAAGGACATCCCAAGTTGTTATCAGCGCTCAGTTCAGAAGCCTGCATCTCTGATGGTATGGGGTTGCATGAGTGCGTGTGGCATGGGCAGCTTACACATCTGGAAAGGCACCATCAATGCTGAAAGGTATATCCAAGTTCTAGAACAACATATGCTCCCATCCAGACGTTGTCTCTTTCAGGGAAGACCTTGCATTTTCCAACATGACAATGCCAGACCACATACTGCATCAATTACAACATCACGGCTGCGTAGAAGAAGGATCCGGGTACAGAAATGGCCAGCCTGCAGTCCAGATCTTTCACCCATAGAAAACATTTGGTGCATCATAAACAGGAAGATGCGACAAAGAAGACCTAAGACAGTTGAGCAACTAGAAGCCTGTATTAGACAAGAATGGGACAACATTCCTATTCCGAAACTTGAGCAACTTGTCTCCTCAGTCCCCAGACGTTTGCAGACTGTTATAAAAAGAAGAGGGGATGCCACACAGTGGTAAACATGGCCTTGTCCCAACTTTTTTGAGATGTGTTGATGCCACGAAATTTAAAATCAACTTATTTTTATTCTGAATAAAATATTGAAATTTGAAACTTCCACATCATTTCATTCTGTTTTTATTCACAATTTGTACAGTGTCCCAACTTTTTTGGAATCAGGTTTGTATTTTTCATTTATAATTATTTTTTAATTGCATTTTAACTGTAACTTGTGAATTCTCACATTCTGCATTTTCATTGCATTACATTTAAATGTATTTCCTGTCATTTATACTTTTCTCTGTTGTATTTTAAATCCTTTATCAATTTTTTCCTTTCCTTTGCCCATTCTTTTTTCAATAATTCTTTTAGTAACTAAACTAAATATGTCTAATTATTTCTATCATTTTTATTATGTAAAATTACCAAGGTATACCTGAAATGTGCTTAATAAACTTGCCTTATAAGCTTATTAAACAACACAAGAGTAATGTGTTTTTTTCCTGACCTCTAACCTCTGATTTGTCAAGCGGGTCGTCTGGTGCAGATTAACGTACAGATAAACATGCTCATTCTGTTTAAATCCAATAACTGAACCATTGTTATTGTGAGAGACACGATTTTATCTTAGAAATTAAATTCCATCCTTCCATTCTTCTAGAGCATAACTTTCCGATGCAGTTTGTGTTGAGACAATGTGATGTTTAAATTTTGTTCTCGGTTTTGCACAATGCTATATATGTTTACAGAAAACTGTCTGGAATTTGTTGTCAATGATGTTGGCGGGTTCAGACACGGTTTCTTACAACACACAAAAAGAACACAGAGCTCTGACATCGCAAACACAAAAGAGCCAACTGATGTTTAAATGGATTTTCATCAAATTCTAACTCGAAAAACACACATCAGTAATCTGTATGTTCATGTTTCATAGCTACAGACTGTTGAGAAGTGTGTTTCTAAGCAAAAAACATTACATTGAAGCCAAGCTGAAAGTGATCCACAAAAGAAAGGAAAGTCATACATACAACATTTGCAACCTCTGCAGGAATAGAATTCCTACGGAATGTTTCTGGTTCTGTAAGTTATAAATCTATTATCCCCGAACACACACAGATGTGCAGATATGCACAAATAACACACACATAAAACATGATATATGTGTTACAGCCCCTAACATCCACTGCTTGAGAAAATCTGCTCAACTTCTGGTCGGTGCCTTTGCCATATGTTCAGATCTATGTGAATCTAATGCACACAAACCACCTGTCAGAACTGCCAAATCTATGCCAAAAGCATATAATTTCTTCTCTATTCGTGTTTTCAAACATGCATAAACTTATAAACTGAAGATCAAACTACATCCAAATAAAAACTACGAAACAGGAAAAACACATTTATTTTTGACGTTCCATCAGACCACCAGCAATCGTTCAGAGCCTTTTATGTGTCAAACCGAGAGATTTGTGTGTTTGCATTCCAGACGTGCATTGGTGTGACTTCCTCTCAAAGTGTGTTTCTGTGTAGACGGGGGTCCGTACCGTAGCTTGGCACAGCTGTTGGATCCAGCTGTTGGTCCAGATAGCATCACCAGGGTCACCAACAACACAAAGATACAGCCGTCCAGCATATAAATACACTCATCAGGGAAGACAAAGGCATGAAGCTTCTGGCTATAAATCAACTCTGGAAAGGCATGACTGTCTTCCATTGTTTAATGCATTTATAGTAGTGCTGTCAAATCGATTAATCGTGATTAATTATATAAACATAAAGGTTTGTGTTTACATATGCGTGTGTGTGTGTGTGTGTGTGTGTGTGTGTGTGTGTATATATACACTGCTCAAAAAAATTAAAGGAGCACTTGTTAATCAGAGAATAGCATCAAGTCAGGCAGTTCCTGGAGGATGAAGGAATTGATACCATTGAATGGCCCCCACACTCGTCTGACATAAATCCAATAGAACATCTCTGGGACATTATGTTTCGGTCTTTTCAACGCCGCCAGGTTGCACCTCAGACTGTCAAGGAGCTCAGTGATGCACTGGTCCAGATCTGGGAGGAAATACCATCCGTCGTCTCATTAGGAGCATGTCCCGACGTTGTCTGGCATGCATACAAACCATTGAGGTCTGATGTGTTTTCAAAGTGTTCCTTTAATTTTTTTGTATTATATTTATATATATTTTATAAAACATTATGTAAACACAAAATTTTGTTATATGTGATTCATCATGATTAATTGATTTGACAGCACTAATTTATAGATATAGTCAGAATTGTGAGTTATAAAGTCAGAATTGTGAGTTATAAAGTCGCAATTGTGAGAAATAAAGTCAGAATTGTGAGTTATAAAGTCAGAATTGTGAGTTATAAAGTCGCAATTGTGAGAAATAAAGTCAGAATTGCGAGTTATAAAGTCAGAATTGCGAATTATAAAGTCAGAATTGCGAATTATAAAGTCAGAAATGTGATATAAAGTCAGAATTGTGAGTATAAAGTCAGAATTGTGAGTTATAAAGTCGCAATTGTGAGAAATAAAGTCAGAATTGTGAGTTATAAAGTCAGAATTGCGAATTATAAAGTCAGAATTGCGAATTATAAAGTCAGAAATGTGATATAAAGTCAGAATTGTGAGTATAAAGTCAGAATTGTGAGTTATAAAGTCAGAATTATGAGTTATAAAGTCAGAATTGTGAGTATAAAGCCAGAATTGTGTGATATATAGTTGCAATTGTGAGTTATAAAGTCAGATTTGTGAGATATAAAGTCGCAATTGTGAGAAATAAAGTCAGAATTGTGAGAAATAAAGTCAGAATTTTGAGTTATAAAGTCAGAATTGTGAGTTATAGTCAGAATTGTGAGTTATAGTCAGAATTATGAGTTATAAAGTCAGAATTGTGATATAAAGTCAGAATTGTGAGTATAAAGTCAGAATTGTGAGTTATAGTCAGAATTATGAGTTATAAAGTCAGATTTGTGAGTTATAAAGTCAGAATTGTGAGTTATAAAGTCAGAATTGCGAGATATAAAGTCAGAATTGTGAGTTATAGTCAGAATTGTGAGTTATAAAGTCAGAATTGTGAGATATAAAGTCGCAATTGTGAGAAATAAAGTCAGAATTGTGAGAAATAAAGTCAGAATTTTGAGTTATAAAGTCAGAATTGCGAATTATAAAGTCAGAATTGTGATATAAAGTCAGAATTTTGAGTTATAAAGTCAGAATTGTGAATTATAAAGTCAGAATTGTGATATAAAGTCAGAATTGTGAGTTATAAAGTCAGAATTGTGAGTTATAGTCAGAATTATGAGTTATAGTCAGAATTATGAGTTATAGTCAGAATTATGAGTTATAAAGTCAGATTTGTGAGTTATAAAGTCAGAATTGTGAGTTATAAAGTCAGAATTGTGAGTTATAAAGTCGGAATTGTGAGTATAAAGCCAGAATTGTGTGATATATAGTTGCAATTGTGAGTTATAAAGTCAGATTTGTGAGATAAAAAGCCGCAATTAAACATTTTTTAACTTTTTATTCAGTGACAGAAACAAGATTCCTGCCCAAGGCATATGAAAAATAAAGGGGAGCGGCCTGGTTGAGTTAGGGGCAGGGCATTATGGTAAGGGGCGGGACATTTCCCAAACACGCTCAAAGCACTTGACCAATCACAACACACTGATCCAGCCGACCAATCAGAGCACATTGTGCTTTTCAGAAGGAGGGGCTTCATAGAGACATGAAAACCTGTTCTAGTAGAGCCCAAAAACAAATCATTCATGTCTAGAACACAATCAGTGCTGAAAAAATTATGCATTTACGTTTGTTATATTGCTAACCCCAAATATGAGCAACAGCAAGAATGATATTCGCCTTATCAGATGCCATCATAAAGACTAGTGTTCTGTGTCTGTGCAATAACCGTTTCCTGACTCAGCAATAAAGAGCTCTGCAGTCCTGATTTATTTCTTAAACCGACAAACTGATGAACAAACAAAAAGGTAAGAAGAAAAATCGCGTGCCTCTTCCATCATCTTTGACACTGTAGCTACTGTGCACTGGAGAGTGCACACTGCCCCCTGCTGCCTACATAGTGCACTTAAAAGAAGCCTGCAGACAAAGAGAGTCAGAGTACAAGACTTATGAAATACTGCAGCCACACATAATCCATAACAACTGTCACTGTCATAACCAACCTCTCCAAACAAAACTATCTACCACATCTGTTCACTGCATGCATAAGAGGGAGTCTCACTTATCTAATGTTCATTTTAAGATGGATCTCTTTAGACAAAGCAAGTCAAAATTATATAAACACTTCATGTAACTGAAGCGTACAGTCCAACGGCACATTTAAGAACCATGCAAAGGCTTTCTAACATGGGTTACGGGACGGTATACAGCTGTTTTCTTCAACTGTAGAGCAGATTGGGAAAACGAGCCTCTGAATGCATTCAAAACAACAGTCGGAGTTAAGCCCGTGCATGCATTACTTTTGATTCAGCTCCTTCTGATAACAACAACAAAACATATTCATGACATTCAGATATCAAAGCATAATTTACCATTTTTAACTAATAACAGATTGGGGCAGGCGGGCTCCAGCGTCGACCGCAGAGAACGAATAAACGAGAGCATCTCTACTCTCTCGACCACATAAAACTCAACTCCTGCTGAGAATCTATATCAGAGACTTTTACAGCTAATCATTTGTGTTTATCCTCAAACATCTGCAGCTGCTCGCTGAGACTTTTAAATAAATGCATGTGGTTGTGTAAATGAATCTATAGTTGATAGTGTCATTTGATTTGTGGTACAAGCACACAGAATCTCGCAAACTTGTAAAGCGCTGGCCAAGTATTCGTGTCTGTGTACTTGTATAAAATATATTTCTGGTTTTAATGTGACCACATCTGTAGGCAGACTCACACATCACACACACACACATGCATGACCAACATCTGACAGGCAGCCTTGTATGTAGAACCAACTATTATCAACTTTATGATGCTTTAATTAAAAGCTTTTTTTTTAGCAGTTCTGCTTTAGCAGGCTGTGGGGTGAAATGAGGTGTTACTATAGAAAGAAAATAATAAAATGAATGAATAATAGAAAAATCAATCAATTGATAAATGATAAATAAACATATAAATAAAATGATAAATAAATAGAAAAATAAATAAATTAAATTAATTATAAATAAATAAATAAATAGAAACATTAAAAAATAAATAATAATAAATGATATAAATAATAAATGAATAGACAATGAAAATAAATAAATAAAGAATAAATAAATAGAAAAATACATAAAAAGTAAATATGAATAAATGAATAAATAAATAAAAGAATAAATATAAAAAATAAAAAATAAATAAATAGCAGATAAATACAAAAATAAATAAATATAAACATAAATAAAGTTAATAAAATAATAAATAAATAAATAGAAAAATACATAAAAAGTAAATAAGAATAAATGAATAAAATAATAAATAAATAAAAGAATGAATAAATAGAAAAAATAAAATAAATAAATAAATACAAAAATAAATAAATAGAAAAATTAAGAGTTAATTAAATAATAAATAAATTAATAGAAAAATACATAAAAAGTAAATATGAATAAAAGAATGAATAAATAAATAAAGAAAGAAAGAATAAATAAATAAATAACAAATAAAATACAAAAATAAATAAATATAAAATAAATAAAGTTAATAAAAAATCATAAATAAATAGAAAAATACATAAAAGTAAATAAGAATCAATTAATAAAAATAATAAATAAACAGAAAATCATATAAATAAATCAAATTAGTAAAAAAAGAATATATAATAAAATAATAAAAAAATAAAAAGCAAATAAATAAATAGAAAAATATATATTTTAATAAAACAAGAATAAATAAATTCAGCAATGAGATTAAATGGAGAGCAAAAAAAAACTTTTGCTTACATCTTATGCTTCTCAGATGTTTCTCCTGAGAAAAAGACCCAGTAATCTCACATGTGTGTCCTCTAAAGTTTCAGAAGAAATCTCAATAATTTCTCTAAACTGTGCTTAGATTTGCCAAGATACCAGTGCCTGCAAACAGATCTTGAAATGAACTCAAACATTTCTCATCAAACTTCTTCCAAGAGCACATCTGAGCTGCTCTCCACATTCATTTTATAACTCTAAACTCTTACTGTATGTCAGCAATTATCTCATTTGTGTCTATTTTTGTTTCTCCAAAGGAATTTTAAAAGAAACATCTCAGACAAAGATTCCAGTACAATATTTAATTCCAATATTAAATATTTACCATCATGCCCTTGGCAAAGGAAACTTGGCAGAGCGCGTTGCCTATCCATACAAAGAATGGCGGATTACACAAATACTATCTCTGAGCAATTATTCTATAAACTCAGACAATCACAAAACCTTTCCAGAGAATTTCTTGCAATGAGTTCAACTAGACAAAAACCATTCAAATTCCTCACATATCTGTCTTTGAGAACAGCTGTGTTTTGTTTTTACACAATTCTTCTTCCCAAGGTGTGTGTTGACAAGACACGTTCAGCTGCGAGTCTTTCTGAACAGAGGACAGACAGAATTCGACAGTAAAAGTCCTTTTCAGATTATTTTCGGACACATTTGAGTCTGTAAGGAGCTCTGAAATGCTTTCAACATGATGTTTCAGGGATCTAAACACACTTATAGTTGCTCAACTG
The DNA here is from genome assembly GCF_018812025.1 of Megalobrama amblycephala. NCBI lineage: Eukaryota > Metazoa > Chordata > Actinopteri > Cypriniformes > Xenocyprididae > Megalobrama > Megalobrama amblycephala. Next base: position 30,100,976 of record NC_063064.1, read on the forward strand.
TGTCCGAAAGACTGAAAATAATCTGAAAATGACTTTTTAAGAAGACCAAACAACCTTGTTTTTTGGTTAAGGAATCTCTCAGAATTTGTGTCAGTTCTGTTAATGATGCTTTGACATTTTTCAAACTTAATTAGACGACCTCCCGGCCCCCTGTCAACCCGGCGGATCTGGCTTTGTGCATTGATGCGTGTGTGTTTGTGTGAAATGTGTGGTCAAATCAGCACTGTATATACACACACTTGTGCGAGAGAGCGAATTAGAGAGAATTTCCCGTCAGCCTCGTCTCAGTTGGATGCCCACCGCATTCGTGAGAGACTTAACAGCTGAGCAGATCTGCTCCGAGGATGGTTTGAAAAGACTAAGCTCAACCAGACGCCACACATCCCTGCACTTCTTTCTCTGGGTCTCTAACGGTGTCCGGGTTGATGTCTTTCCCAAGCAGCTCAGAAGCACGTTGACATCCAGACAAAAGATTTGTTTTCGTTTGCTCTCATTCCCGTCTGGTTTACAAAGCTCCTGGTGTTAACAAGAGACAAAATATGTTTCCCAAACCCCGCAGGGCTGATCTTTAACCTGCGCTCTGAATCTGAGGGCTACCTGTTTGGGCCTGACGGACTTGGGAATGTTGTGTTGGAGCCTGCAGGGATCTGAGGACTCCGCAAGGAATGTCCAAATTACTGCCTAATTTCTGCATGAGCTCCTCGTGTGCACGTGGATTATGTGAGTTAACTGAGACTAGGGAATGTTCACTTTGCTAGAAAATTCCTAAATTAATTTAATTTACATTTGCATTAAATATGCATTTTTAATTTAATAATTAAAATAATAATAAATTACAAATATTCATTACAAATAAATGTATAAACAGATAATACATTATAGATAATATAAATCATAATAAATAATCATTTTAAATACACACAATAATTAGTGAATTAATATGGTAATATTATATATATTACACTTAACGGTGAAAGATGTGTGGTAAAGTGTAAGTAACTTAACATTTTTATGTTTTATGACTAACAGAAATATCTAAATTATTCAACTCTTCCATGAATTTTCACAGTTTGAATGGAAAATATGCTGTAATTTATATGATTCGTGTAATTCATAACTGAATGTGACCAGACAAGAAACGTTTAGCATTTTTGACATTCTAGACATATGAATAAAGAGTGAATGTGTGCACATTTTAAAATAAAATATTATTTGCAAATAGTTTAAATTGATTACTTCACAATTATACCTAGAACTTATTGTTATAATTTCTTTATTCCCTTAAATCCCTTTCAATCCTACGGAAGAGGATTAGGGCCAAGCAATAATAAAAAAATAAAACCATCTCGAGATTAAATTTGTTAAATTTCGAGAAAAAACTCGTTAAATTTCGAGAAAAAAGTCGAGATAAAATGTTGAGAATAAACTCGTTAAATTACGAGAAAAAAACGTGTTAAATTTCGAGAAAAAAGTCTAGATAAAATGTTGAGAATAAAGGCATTAAATTATGAGAAAAAAGTCATTAAATTACGAGAACAAATTCGTTAAATTATGAGAAAATGACGTTAAATTTTGAGAAAAAATTGAGATAAAACGTTGAGAATAAAGTCATTAAATTACGAGAAAAAGTCGTTAAATTACGCGAAAAAAGTTGTTAAATTACGAGAACAAATTCGTTAAATTATGAGAAAAATGACGTTAAATTATGAGAAAAATTACGTTAAATTTTGAGAAAAAAATGAGATAAAATGTTGAGAATAAAGTCATTAAATTATGAGAACAAATTCGTTAAATTACGAGAACAAATTCATTAAATTATGAGAAAAATTACGTTAAATTTTGAGAAAAATTTTTGATAAAATGTTGAGAATAAAGTCATTTAATTATGAGAAAAAAGTCGTTAAATTACGAGAAAAAAGTCATTAAATTACGAGAACAAATTTGTTAAATTACGAGAAAAATGACGTTAAATTATGAGAAAAATGATGTTGAATTTTGAGAAAAAATTGAGATAAAATGTTGAAAATAAAGTCATTAAATTATGAGAAAAAAGTAGTTAAATTATGAGAAAAAAGTCATTAAATTACAAGAACAAATTCGTTAAATTATGAGAAAAATTACGTTAAATTTTGAGAAAAAATTTAGATAAAATGTTGAGAATAAAGTCATTAAATTACGAGAAAAAAGTCGTTAAATTACGAGAAAAAAAGTCGTTAAATTACTAGAACAAATTCATTAAATTATGAGAAAAATTACGTTAAATTTTGAGAAAAAAATTGAGATAAAATGTTGTGAATAAAGTCATTAAATTATGAGAAAAAAGTCGTTAAATTACGAGAACAATTTCTTTAAATTATGAATTCGTTTTATTTTTTCTTGAAATTTAACGAGTTTTTTCTCGAAATTTAACAACTTTAATCTTGAGATGGTTTTATTTTTTTATTATTGCTTGGCCCTAATCCTCTTCCGTACAATACTCAAATTATTTAATTCCTTTAAATAAAAAGACCAGCCCCCCACCATAATTCAAAATTAATAATTATAAACACAAATTTTTTTATAATATATATATACTGTATATATATATATATATATATATATATATATATATATATATATATCTGGTGTCTGGTCTGCCTCAGCGATCTAACAGGGCTCGTCAATGTCAAAATGACTGAGGTGGCCAATCAAATCAAAGTAGGCGGAGTTTACTGTTCACAGAAGCAAAGCGTAAATTCCAGTGTTTTGCAATACAAATGTTAAAAGACAGACAGTAACATCCAGTGATTCAAACTATGAGACTTTTTTCTCAAATATATCATTTTGAATTGAAAATATGCATTTACGTGATTCATGTAATTCCAGAGTGTGACGAGACACTTTTATGTTTTCAATATAACCATATTTTTTCCATGAAAAACTGTACTCAATAGCTTTGACTTCACTCGGGAGGGTAAAGCAGGTGCAGATCAAGGTCACTGCATGAGTAAGAAGTGCTGCTGACTCACTTTGATCACATGTCAACCTGTCAGAGCTGCCTCAGGGTACTGCAGTCATCACGACACACTGCTCAAACAGACATAAAACATTAAACATCATGTCTCACAAAGAACATAAACTGTGATCAGATATTAAACATATTAACTGCATATACTGAAGTTAACATGAAATCTAAATGGACTCTGGATGGAGAATGGAAATGGACACACAAGTTCAAAAAGCCATCGCTATTTAGGCATTATTTACGTTAAAGTAAAGGAAATGTCCACTTTTCACATTCCAGTCAATTCCTGATGCATAAAACCAAACCAAGAGGTAAAATGGGTTGTGAATGCAAGTTTGTGTTTAAACTTAGAAAAAGAAACCTAAAGCATAATGCATGACAGAATGAAGGCGCTCTCTATCTGTCAGCGCAGTAAAGACAGCTGGAGTCTCACTATGAGATGATGACACCCTAATTGTGTTTCGCAAACATCTGTCAACTTCAAGTCTTCATGCACATGATGTCCGGGACCCAGAGTGGCCATGATGGACCTTTCATCAGGTCAAACGCAGGGCTGGAATTTCAGCTCAATTAGGAAAGATTAAGGAATCAAACTCCAGCAAGAGAAACGCACAAACGCGTGAAGAAAACTCATTCTGACTGCACCAGGAAACTTTAAAGACCCAGGATACATATTCTCTCCTGGCAGCAAAATAAGGAAACAAACAGGAAGAAGCCAGACATGAAACAGGGATTGTGGGTTTATCCAGAGTTTTTATTTACTGTGGCAGCAATGAGAGAGTCGGTTATTTTAAAGGGGTCCTATGATACATGTTCAACTTTCTTTAGTGTGTAATGTTGCTGTTTAAGCATGAAAATGGTCCCTCCAGCGAGAGTTTTTTTCTATATCAGTGTCACTTTTTCTGCACTCCCTGAAACGCCTCCATTGTAGAGTTTTCTTCCAGAAATAAACACGTCACAATATTCCTCATTTAAATAATTCATACGCAGAATAAAGGGGCGGGGCCTGGTTGAGTTAGTTAGTAGTGTGTTGAAACTGGCGGTTATGGTAAGGGATGGGGAATTTCCCAAACATACTTGAAGAGCTTAACCAATCACAACACACTGCTCCGACCAATCAGAGCACATTGTGCTTTTCAGAAGGCGGGGCTTCATAGAGACAGGAACTAAACAGAGTGTTAATGACAGACTGGGAAGAGAGGAGCTGCAACAATGGAGAATATGAGGAAAATAATGTGTTTTTTGAACATTAAAGAATGAAAACCTTTTCTAGTAGAGCCCAAAAACAAAATCAACACCAAAACTGCTGATCTAGGTTTATCACAAAAAAAAAAACACAAATAGAAACGAGAAAAGAGAAAGTGTGATGAAACGAAGGGGGACAAATTAATGAACCAAAAAAACAGACAGAAACAGTTAAAAAAATAAAAATAAAAATAAAAATATATATAATATAACATTTCAGCACAAATTCAGAAAACGTTAGATGAAGCCTTTTCAAGATTTTTTATTCATTACATTATTTTAATGACAATTCATTTACTTATTTATTTTCTCATTTTCCATTATTATTAATTACAATTCTTCTCTTAATACATTATCATTGTAATACAACAATTTAACTGTCAAAAAATACTACATTTAATTATTTTCAATATTATGTTTATTTTTACAATATTTATAAAAACTTTTAAAGATGATTTGCTTTATAGTTATCACAATTCTGGGGGAAAAAAAAAGTTTTTAAATGTCTTAGAAAATTAACAAGGCATATTATAATTTATAATTTATATTTATTTTCCCATGTATACTTTGATTTTGGGGTGAAATAAGATCTGAATTTGACAGGTTTCATGAAATTCACCCTTAAAGTCACCCAAAAATAAAAAACTGAAAAAGTGACATAAGGACGAGTAAATGATAATGATAATTTTCATTTTGATGTAAACTATTAGTATAAAGGCCCGTTTACACCAAGAACTAAAACTATGAAGATAACTATATTAGCGATATTGTTTATTCTAAGCGCATGCTCGTCTGTCACTTTAAATGCTCGAGCTCATTACAGCAGGATGAATTCTGATTGGCTGTCCATGTCTTTCATTATTCATCAGCTGAATAAAACCGTTCTGAAAGTGATTCCAACACTATGGTTTCTCTGTGCCATTATGGTTATAGGTGTGGTGTGGACTCTATTCTTTCATATCGAGAAGGATTTTTAGAACTATATCTTTATTATTATCTTTATAGTTATCGTCCTTGGTGTGAACGGATCTTAAGAATGAGAAAGAAAAGTGGAGGAGGGAGACAGTGACACTTATATGACAGACTGTGAGAAAACTGTGTGTCGGATCAGGATGATCTATTCACGCTCACCCTCTATTGTCCTGCTGTGGAGAATTTTCCGGGTCATGGAACGCCGCACTAACCAGACTTTTTAATAACTGATTAATTCCTTGCAACGCACAATGTGGCAAATGCGACGGGAATATCAATGAGTCATTCTGCTTAAAGGTGGATTTTCCATTGGAATTATGCACTGTGACATCATTACATTACACATGCTGAAAAGGACTCAGGGAAGCGTTCGAATGTTCCCAGATCTCTGGAAAACACGGCTCAAACAGATGACTGGAAAAACTGCAAAAAAGGACAAAATGCGTGACTGCAAGAGGCAGCTGAATGTTTCTGATGAACTGTCGACTTGATGATGACGAACATCAAAACGTAAACCACAAACGAGGATCAATTCAACGCTGGATTTGCACAAAAGATTATCATGACGGCACATGCTAGTGGATGAGTTGAATCAACTCCACAGCAACTACATAAATTTATCCACTAACCATTCAGAAACGTCTAAAAGTTGTAACTTCTTCCTGAGTCTCTCCATCAGTGTCGACTCCGGTTTGAACAATGTAAGGCTGAACACCGTTACTGACCATCCTCATTTTGGCTGCGTGAGATTCTCCAGCTTTGTTGTTGTTGAGCTGTTAAAGCTCCGCCCTCTTCTGGAGCAACAGCTCATTTGCATTTAAAGGGACACACACAAAAACGGTGTGTTTTTGCTCACACCCAAATAGGGGTAATTTTGACAAGCTATAATAAATGATCTGATCTGAAACTTCACAGACACATTCTGGAGACACCAGAGACTTATATTACATCTTGTAAAAGGGGCATTGTAGGTCACTTTTAAAGTTTCAGGCAATGATTTTCAGATTGTTGTTTTTTAATCATCACTGTCGAGTGATATTTCACAGGTCCATCGGCCGAATTACACACCGATCATGATGAAATGGAACATGTGTAATGTTAAACACACATATTACAGCTACGAGAGTGTCGTAAAACATAGACACGTGACCATGGATAAACTGTAGCTCAATTATCGTAAAGCCGTGTGGATGAGTTACTACTACAACTACAGAGTTTCCCATGCAGGCCTGATAACTAGAATCAGATCAATGTGAGTTTTAGCAGTTAAACACAACCAAAACCATTTAAAATGCATTTGAACCATGAAATTGTTTCACACTATATGTGGGCAAGAACATAGAAAATGAAAGCTTAAACATGATGTGTGTAAACTTCTAGTCTTCATTCAGTCTTTGCAAAATCTCTGCGTAAAATGTCCTGCATCTTCACCGTCGTGTTTTACATTCCATGAAACCAGGAGGTGCCTGAGGACATTTTTAGCTGGAGAAAAGCACAAAGGTGTCCTTGAGCTAATGGCCCATTAAACGAACTTAAATAAAGCTCAGCACACAGGATGTGAAATGAGAAATTAGCTGAGCAATTCACTTGATATATAGATGTAATTTATGTCCACTTTAATAGCCTTAAGAAGGGCTGATAAATGAAGCATACAGAGCAGCGGCTGTGAACCGTAAAGTTGAGCAGTAACGAGTTGTTACTGGAGTCGGGTCAGAGGCCAAACTCTGTCATTCCTACGGAATATTAGTAAGCATTACTGGAGAGTAATTAAATAAACGTAGTAAAACTACTGTGCGTGCAGCTTTGCTCTCATTAAATGCCTTCTTAGTCATATGTAACTTTGGGAAGTTCAGTTCATTTTTGTGATTCAGTTTATTTTGGATGGTGCAAAAATGATTTAGTGAGACAACAGGCTTCATTCATGAAACATTAGCAGAATAAATGACTGTGTAAATGAGTTGTAAAGCGATTCTTACATAAATTGTTGCATGCAATTAAATGTCGTAATGTACTTTATTAACAGAGTTTAGCCAGAAATGATCAAATGCTTATTTGATACTTTTTTACTTACATTTCACCTTCTCTTACACCTCAAATATGTGAGAATCATTCACTGATGTCAAATTATTAAACAACTTAAAGGTCTAATTGGCTGTATATAAACAACAAAAATTTTAAAATTGAATAGAAAAATAGAAAAAAATGTAATCAGAGCTCAGTCATTAAAATTAATTAAAATATATATATTTTTTAAGTCCATGAATCAGTGTTATTTTAGTATAATATAGATTTTTATTAAAATGTTATATTCATTTTTTGTGTTATATTTCCCTTTTAATATTTAAAGTTTACAAAAACAATTAGGCCTAGAGCTCACTGTCATTAAAATGAATTTAAATATATTAAAAAATCTATGAATCAGTGTTATTTTAGTATAATATAGATTTTATTAATATTTTATATTCATTTTTTGTTATATTTCCCTTTTAATAATTAAAGTTTAAAAAAAACAATTAGAACTCACTGTCATTAAAATGAATTAAAATATATTTATAAAATCTATGAATCAGTGTTATTTTAGTATAATATAGATTTTTATTAATATTTTATATTCATTTTTTTGTGTTATATTTCCCTTTTAATATTTAAAGATTAAAAAAAAACAATTAGAACTCACTGTCATTAAAATGAATTAAAATATACTTAAAAATATTAATTATATTTTAATTATATATTAATATTTTATATTGGTTTTTATTGTTATATTTTCCTTTTAATTTTTAAAGTTGTAGTCATTTTGTGTGATTTTCCTATTTTTATTCATTTTTAATATATCTATATATAAAATGATTTAAAATCAATTTAATTTTAATTTCAGTTTTACTTTTAGTCATTTTTATTACATCAAGTTAAACTAAATGAAAATGAGAAATGCAGCTGAATAAACTAATTTTAAGGTTTTATTTCAGTTTTATTTATTTTATATATTAAGTATATTATATATTATATATATATTATATTTAGTTTTAATCAACTCTTCCATGAATATGCATTAAATAAATAAAAATGAAAAAGATGCAACAGACAAAAACATGATTCCAGCACCATGAGGAATATGTTAGGTATTTTGCTGTCATAGTATTATTAATAATTATTATTATTATAAATATACATTTATATGTATAATAATATATATATTAGTATAATAATAGAATTCATATTCTATTCTATTCTAAATGAATCATACAATTAGTTTAATACGCATTTGTACATATAAATTAAAGTAATTATAATCATTTCAATGATATTTGAATAATTAGAATAATTAATCATCTAATAATAATATATATTTCATGACACAATACATACTGTCTTTATCATTCATGAACTTTGGCAACACCTGCTTTGGTCATTACCTCAGATAACAGACTTTACGCTGTAAATCAACTCTCTTCTCAAACGGTTTAGCTTCATTTCCACAAACAAGCTGTCGTCACCGTTGCATTCCGAGAAACTACTAACGAATATTTATCATTCCTGCATATTTTCTTCTCCGTACTATGTGCTAAACTCTTGATAAAAGCCTTTCCACTGAGTCCCTGGGGTTTCCTTGTCTAATCCGGTCAATCCAGGCTCCATAAGCAAGTAGCTTGTTTCTTCTTACAACAGCCAAAGTTTGGATTCCATCAGGAAACGCAAGCCTTCTCTGATCAGAACTAAAAACAGACATATCTCTCCATGAACACTGTAGGATTAAAGAAATTAGAAAATTACCAACACAGAAATTCCATAAACTGAGGAAAATGTCATTTATTTTAGTCTAAAAACTGATCTAATTAACTTTTAGCTATTTCTTTTTGAGCCCAAAATGACCTCAGCGTCACAGACTCAACCGTATGACAAAAATAATGCTCTGTATATTTCCTTCAGATTCATCTGCCAATTTCCACCCACAATGCATTCTGAGATTGCCTTATTCAAGAGGGGAACATTTTAAAATTTGGCCTAAAAATGAGGTCTCTAGGAGTCAATGTCAGCTCCAGCTCAGCTCAACTGTGTCCAGCAGAAGCTGACAGCGCTCTGACAGGTCTGTATTAATAGCAGAAGGTCTCAGCTGTCAGGTGTCCGTTTGATGACTTGCATGACCTGCTATAAAACTGACAAGCCGGCAGTAGCTCTAGACGTCCCCCTCCATTAGCATCAACAGACCCTCACGATACGAGTTCAACACCACGACGTTCAGCTAGAAACCTCAGGACAGCGTCTGACCCGCTGACCTCTCCCCAAACACGACCTCCTTCTCTAAAAGATATAAGGACTCAAAAGAAGTGACAACTCAAAGTATTCAACTCATTTTTTATATATAATTTGTATATAAAATTATTATTAGTAATATATTATTAAACACTATTTAATATATATCACTCTTGTCTATTTATATATACTTAATTGTATTATATTTTTACATTTTAATTAATATAATTTTAATAAATAATAATAATCAATAATGTAATCATTTTAATTCTAATAATTTAATTTGCACGGGTATATATTAATTAAAAGAATCATAAAATAATTAGTAGCCTATAATTAATACAAATTTGTTTTATGGTACAACACCTGCTGAAGTATCAGGATATCAAGTAGTAGCAATTTTGGTATTTTGTCGTCATATTATAATTAACAATAATTAATATTATTAATTATTATTAAATTAGTAGTAGTAGTAGTAGTATTAGTAGTAATTTACATTAATATAAATATAATAATTATAATATTTTCTGTTTATTTTCTGTTTATATATATATATATCATAATAATTATAATAATATAATTTATATTCTTTTCGAAATTAATAATTAGTTTAATAGGCATTATTAGTACATATAAATAATTCTAATAATTTAAATTATATTTTAATATTTATATTAATTAATCATCTAATAATTGTATATAATGTGTGACATTTAAATATTTTACTTGCATATATGAATGAAATTAATCATCTAATAATTATTATTATAAATAAAATTATAAATATAAATTATTACTATAGATTGTTCATAATATATTAATAGTACATGTAAATTATAATAATTTAAATGATATTTTAATAATTATTTGAATTATTCATCTAATAATTGTATGTAGTAATGTTAATTATAATTTATGATATTTATGTTTTACTTGTATATGAATGAAATTAATCATTTAATTATTATTATTCTAAATAAAATTACAAATATAAATTATTAGTATAGATTGTTCATAATATATTAATAGTACATGTAAATTATAATTTAAATAATATTTTAATAATTATTTTAATTATTCATCTAATTGTATATAGTAATGTTAATTATAATTTATATTTATATGTGTTACTTGTATATGAATTAAATTGATCATCTAATAATTATTATTATTCTAAATAAAATTATGAACTAAGAATGAACAATACTTCTACAGAATTTATTAATTTTAGTTAATGTTAATCTCAACATTTATTGATACATTAATAAAATAAAAAAAATTTGTTAACATTAGTTAATGCACTGCGAACAAACAGTGAACAAACAATGAACAGCTGGATTTTTATTAACTAACATTAACAAAGATGAATAAATACTGTAACAAATGCATGTTAGTTCATGCATTAACCAACGTGAAGTGTTACCAATTATTAGTATAAATTGTTAATTGTACATATACACACAATATCATACAGTATTATACAGTATCATCCATCAAGGATTCATGTCCAAAAGGTTTGATAATTATGTCCAGTCACAACAGAAGTTCCCCATGAGAAGCATGACTGAGCAGTTTGGCATGTTCTGACCTCCGGCTGAACCAAGACGTGAGCTCACGGCCCAGAAATCATTGTTTTTATCAAAAGCGCCATAATTATTCCACAATGAAAGAGACCTTTCAGCCTGAACCATGAAACGCTGAACTGACAGGAATATAACAAACATGTGACCATGACAGAATTGTGTGCATCGATGTTTATCTGATTTTACTGAAATTTGAGATTGATCTGCACGTGCAAACTTTCACTTCTTTATCCGAGCTGTCTGATGTCATTCTAGCCGTACAGAAACTGCATGTTTTCCATATGCAAAAAAAAAATCTCCAACTACTGCATGTTTTGATTAGTGGCCTGTGCATGTGCCAAGTTCAGTAGCTTTAATAAGAGATGAGCTGTGTTGTATTAGTCTCTTTTTAAAGCTACTGAACTTTAGCTCCACATCAGCTGTTTAACTCAGATTAATAGATCTCTGAGAGCTTGAAGAGTTTCCAAAAGCTGATTTTCCTCAGGTGATGACAGGTGGAACAGAGAATACAGTGATACTCGCCACAGGGGAATCTCAAACAGAGGTAGAGATTCTCCACGTTTGTTTTCGCTGCTGAAATTCATTATGTGCTGAACCCACAACACGTCAAACGTCATCACCTGCTTCATCTGAGGCATCATGGGTCTCTGTCAGGGAATGGAAATAACTGACTTGAACTGACAGAAATCATCTGGCAGCGGTGGATATTAAGTACAAGTTAAACCAGAGAGTGATTTTCCTTTAGCAACTCACAGAGACTTTCATCCACGAGGCAGATGGACTGCAAACAGATATTCTGAACATTTGAACAGATTCACTGATGAAACCGCAGATGTTCCTCAGAGGCTCGTACAGATGTTAGTGTTTTATGGTTGTCCTAAGCATGTTTTATGGTACAACAGATGAAGTATACTGTTTTACAAAAACATATCTTTCATGCATGTTTGTTATTAATTCAACAATATAATAAATAAATATGCATGCATTAAAAGTGAAGAAATATAATAATAATAATAATAATAATGCATGGAATAAATTGTTTAAAAATATTATACAATATATAAGGTTGTATCATTTTAATATACTGTATATGCATATGTGTGTATATAGTAATATAAATAGTAATATATAATATTAATATAATATTACATGATTACACACTGTTTAGAAATAATATACAAAATATTGGGTTCTATAATTTTAATACAAAAACATCTTTCATGCTTTATTTGTATTAATGCAACAATAAAATGCATTTTAAAAAATTAAAAAAATAATACATAAATATGCATGCATTAAAAGTGATGAAATATAATAATAATAATAATAATAATGCATGGAATAAATTGTTTAAAACAATAAACAATAAATATATAAATATCCATGAACGTGAAAAAATAGCATGTTAATGCATGAAAGATAGTTTAAAAATATTATACAACATATAGTGTTGCATAATGTTTATACAATATACATATATTTCATGCATTATTAATACTATATATATATATATATATATATATATATATATATATATATATATATATATATTATATTATATAATATATATTTCCAGTGGTTAAACACTGTCAAGTTATTGACTTTTTTGATTATATTCTTAATCTATAACAATTACTTCAGTTGATTCTTCTAACAATAGCTTCTTTTCAACCAGTCAGTCAGTTCTCTGAACAACTAGTCAACTGCTTGGCCTTAAAGAAGAAAAACAGGCTTTATTTTCTTTAAGTAAAACCTTTTTTATTTACATTTTGTGGTGAAATATGACCAGGACATGTTCTTGACAAGTTTCGTGAGATTCACCCATATTTTCACCCTGATTGTCTCTATTTTTCAGTGCCAGGCTGGCATTATAGAAGATATATGGGGTAAACTAGGCCGCAGTCTCCATTACGCTTTCCTGTAATAGATTGTGGCTGTTAGTGTTTTCGTATGTGTTTGTGTATGCCGACCAAATCAATCAGCATCACTCTTAATGACACACATAAGGAACTGTCCAGAATAAATGACCAATGGTTACCAGCTGTGCACATCTGAGTCTCTGTCTTGAAGAAATGGTTGAGGCAAACAGACTTAAAAAACGAAACAGAAAACAGCAGACGAAAGCCATCAGGTCATGCAAGCTGCAACATCTTAGACACTTACAATGTTGCTGAAAGCTGTGTAATAATTGAATCTCGCCTGTAACACTTTGAGACACAAGCGGCTCTCAGATTACTCAAAACCAGCGTCTGTTATCGCTCCACGGGACAAAGAGGAGACCACAGTAACTGAAAAAGTAGGGCAAGATTTGTGAAGAATTTCCTGTCGTGTGTAGATTATCACCAAAAAACAACATCCTCCATTATTAGCATCCTCTCTCACTGGCTACAAATGCCCGTTACAGATAAAATTCTTGGCTTTCAGTACATTAGAGACTCAAACAGCCCGAGAAAACTCTCTGTTGGGGGGAAACTTGCATTTATTCAAAAGGAAATGCTATCAAAATCATTATAACTACTAATAACGGACTCTTTAAGAATGCTTCATGGCCTTTTCTTATTCACATGAGAGCTATCTAAACAGCTTGTTTTTATTAAAAAGTCAGTTTGCAGAAATTCATCCCGCTTTGTATTGCTAGTAGTAAATGCAAACAAACAATGTTTATCCTTTCTCCGCATTACCTGGACAGAGAAATTATTGTTTACAAACCTGATTCCAAAAAAGTTGGGACACTGTACAAATTGTGAATAAAAACAGAATGCAATGATGTGGAAGTTTCAAATTTCAATATTTTATTCAGAATACAAAATAGATGACATATCAAATGTTTAAACTGAGAAAATGTATCATTTTAAGGGAAAAATAAGTTGATTTTAAATTTCGTGGCATCAACACATCTCAAAAAAGTTGGGACAAGGCCATGTTTACCACTGTGTGGCATCCCCTCTTCTTTTTATAACAGTCTGCAAACGTCTGGGGACTGAGGAGACAAGTTGCTCAAGTTTAGGAATAGGAATGTTGTCCCATTCTTGTCTAATACAGGCTTCTAGTTGCTCAACTGTCTTAGATCTTCTTTGTTGCATCTTCCTCTTTATGATGCGCCAAGTGTTTTCTATGGATGAAAGATCTGGACTGCAGGCTGGCCATTTCAGTACCCGGATCCTTCTTCTACGCAGCCATGATGTTGTAATTGATGCAGTATGTGGTCTGGCATTGCCATGTTGGAAAATGCAAGGTCTTCCCTGAATGAGACGACATCTGGATGGGAGCATATGGTGTTCTAGAACTTGGATATACCTTTCAGCATTGATGGTGCCTTTCCAGATGTGTAAGCTGCCCATGCCACACGCACTCATGCAACCCCATACCATCAGAGATGCAGGCTTCTGAACTGAGCGCTAACAACTTGGGTTGTCCTTGTCCTCTTTAGTCCGGATGACATGGCATCCCAGTTTTCCAAAAAGAACTTCAAATTTTGATTCGTCTGACCACAGAACAGTTTTCCACTTTGCCACAGTCCATTTTAAATGAGCCTCTGGATCATGGTGCGCTTCTGGATCATGTTTAGATATGGCTTCTTTTTTGACCTATAGAGTTTTAGCCGGCAACGACGAATGGCACGGTGGATTGTGTACACCGACAATGTTTTCTGGAAGTATTCCTGAGCCCATGTTGTGATTTCCATTACAGTAGCATTCCTGTATGTGATGCAGTGCCGTCTAAGGGCCTGAAGATCACGGGCATCCAGTATGGTTTTCCGGCCTTGACCCTTACGCACAGAGATTGTTCCAGATTCTCTGAATCTTTGGATGATATTATGCACTGTAGATGATGATAACTTCAAACTCTTTGCAATTTTTCTCTGAGAAACTCCTTTCTGATATTGCTCCACTATTTTTCACCGCAGCATTGGGGGAATTGGTGATCCTCTGCCCATCTTGACTTCTGAGAGACACTGCCACTCTGAGAGGCTCTTTTTATACCCAATCATGTTGCCAATTGACCTAATAAGTTGCAAATTGGTCCTCCAGCTGTTCCTTATATGTACATTTAACTTTTCCGGCATCTTATTGCTACCTGTCCCAACTTTTTTGAAATGTGTAGCTCTCATGAAATCTAAAATGAGCCAATATTTGGCATGACATTTCAAAATGTCTCACTTTCAACATTTGATATGTTATCTATATTCTACTGTGAATAAAATATAAGTTTATCAGATTTGTAAATTATTGCATTCCTTTTTTATTCACAATTTGTACAGTGTCCCAACTTTTTTGGAATCGGGTTTGTATTTGTCAGCAAAAGTCTGTCTGAAAATGCAAAACAAAAATGTTTTGACAGCTCCAGGGCTTTCGTGAAAACTACAGATTGTACTTCCGCATTTTTCTATACCTGCCCACGGACAGTCAAATCGGACAGCGCTGGGTTCTTCACAGGAAACAGAAAATAACTCACTCCTGCTAAACATTTACTCTTTGAATTCTTAATACAAGTGGATGCCATTTTGACAAAGTTTGCTAAGAAGTATTTCCTACTGAAGCAATTGGCCAAGCCAATCCAATAGGAGCAGATTGGGCGTGGCCTTGGACGACAACAAGCCCAGTGCATTATGGGTGTTATAGTTTTCTTACCTTTTCAGCAAAACGGAAGACAGCACATTTTCCTCTGTTTTCTCTAGTCAGGTCGCACTGATTTTAAACATCTTTTCAACTTTCCACCACATAGACAGCCAGGTTTCAGTGAAAGTCCATTTTGCCAGCGGTGATTTACCCCTTTAATACCAGCTGACCCCATTTAATATTCTCAGATCTTCATTGGAAATATAAGGCCACATCCACACAAAGCAAAAATTCCGTAAACATGGCATCCTCTTAAGAAATATCTGCGTACACATGAAACCACTGAAACCGACTCAAAACAATGTAGTATACATGCCAGATCAGTATGTGGCGCTGTAATTCTGCCACAGAGATATACTAAAAACAGAGACCTTGCGTGCTGTATGCAAACTTTAGTAAAGCTTAGTAATAAAGTTTTACTTTAGTAAAGCTAATAGGCTCATTAGCTTCTGCGGCACAAACACAAGCATGTATCCGCTATTGTTGTTGTTGCTGTTACGTGACGTAGCGTGTCTGACTAGGGTTGAGACGTGGGGTGATGACATTATCGTTTCACAAAATATATGAATTGGCTGTACACACAAAAACGCAAGGGTGTCGTTTTCAGATTTATTCACTCTGGGACCCGGTTTCAAAGGCTCCTAAAACGCCAGAACCGTCTGGATGAAACTTTTTATGTATACAGCTAAACACGTCTCTGGGCTCTAAATGAGATTTAGAAACAAAGCATGGAAACTGTTCAGTCTGTTTGGACTCACCGTACTGGCAGCTCGGACCACTGAAGCCGGTCGGACAGTCACAGAGTTGAGCAGAACCTTCTCTACACTGACCTCCATTAAAGCACACGCCATAACTGCAAACAGCTGTAAGAGACAGAGAAAGAGAGATGGTGATCACATGGACGCTGACACAAGATATTAGAACATGCTGTTTCATCAAGTGTTTCTGCTGTACTATTAGCCTGTTAACACCCGAAAGAAAACACACACCTGAAGTGTACAAAACTGAGATCATAACACCAAACACTTGAAAATAAACAGAGAGTACATCACATCTGCCAGCTGTCTGAAAATCTTGGATTAACTATCAGGGACAGTTTCAAACCCACATCACCAACACAAGTACATTAGTGTTGTTAAAATAAAATAAAATAAAATAAATGAAATTATATAAAATTATATAAAAATAAAATAAAAATAATAAATAAAATAATATATATAATAAAATAAAAAATGCAATAAAATACAATAAAATAATAAATAAATAAAAAAATAAGTAAAAAATAAAAAAATAAAATAAAAACTAAAACAAAATAAAATCATTACATCTTACAATATAAAATAAAATAAAAGAAGTTAATAAATAAAACTACTACTATAACTGAAATAAATTAAAAAATTAAAAAATTAAATCAAAGCTATATAGAAACTTTTTAAAAAAAATAAATAAAATAAAAACTAACCTAAATTACAAAATCAAAATGAAAACTGAAAATATAAAAATAAAAGCTCATAAAAAATATGAATAATACTACAATAGTATATAAATAATACCAAAATAACGAATAATGAAGTGCATGAGCTAACATGTTATCATGCGAAATGACACCACCACCATATCACGCTGATATGAAAATTGCGGTTATCATATTATAATGTATATAATTATATATATATCAAATTTCAAACATTTTTATTTTCAAAAAAGCAAAAACTAGTTGTTCAAAGTCATTGTCATCATGCATACAAAATTATCATGCATACATGTCAATAAAAAATGTACAATATAAAGAATGTGAAAAGGGGATTTAATGACCCAAAGCAAATAACACAAGTTAGGATCAAAACATTGATCAGAATTAGCATTTACATTGTCAATATCTTAATATGAATAAACCTTTGGCAAAGTACAAGCGCATAATATTACATAATATAAGCACGTGAGGAGAAAGTGCATGGGGATGAATCCCAGCAGGCCAACATGCTAGCTGTATCATTTACAATGTGCTGGAACTCATGTTCATCAAGGCAAAAAACATTGAAACATTGAAATACCTTCAGCCCGAGTCTGATAAATGAAATCCACATGGATAGACGAGCTGTTGTGAGCGATTAGCCGATCTTCACTCACCTTAAATGAACTAATTCAAGGACACATGAAACAGCATTTCTACCTCAGGGATGGACAATTAACTGTGTTTGCAACAACAGGCATTGTTGGTCCTGAGGACAGACCACCCAGGACATTAGTTATGCACATTCCTGGCCCTTGTTCAGGACATTCCCGTCTGCAGCAACAAAGACCTGCTTCCATTCACTCCTTATAGCCGCTATTATCGGTGGTCAGTTCTGTTTCGAATCACCTCGTCAGCATCAATCAAAATAACTGGCCACTTTCTGCTCCTGACTTTTGCTCCCTAATGAAAAGAAGAGGACTTTCGAGTGCACGTTTTGTTAAAGTGGAAGGAAGTCTCGTGAAGCACACTTCAAGCACCAAGGGCACTTCTACAATCAAAAGTCATCGAGTCAATTGGTATACTTGAGAAACAAAGAAGTAAATAGCGTTAGCGTACCCCAAAAAAACCCCACTTGTAAACAGCTTCGGGATTAAGTTTTGCACACACTTAGACTAGAATGAGAAACAGAATTTCTTTGTCTTCCCGCTTCCCAAATTAAACCAAAGCAATTCTCCGAAAGCAGCCTTGATGTGTGTTATTTTATGGGTTCCAGTTCTGCAAAGTGATGCAAATCTCAAAAAGCCTTTTCAATGAAGTTTCATCTGGTGGGTTGCACACAATCAGGTCAATTATAAAATGCAATGCAATTGTGCATTCTTTGGATAGCAAAATTAGTTATCTTATTACCTATTAAAAGAGAGGAGAAATTACACCCCCATTTGTTGTTGAAGCCAAAGATCATGTGTCCAATCAAACGCTACAGTATTTTGGCGGAAATTCATTATCACTTTGTAGAAGTTATTCAGATGCCGACATTGACAGGTTGCGTGACATGCACTCATCCTTGACAAGTATGCAGACTACTTTAAACACATGCTCATTTGTAACAAGAATAAACAATGTGGTTTGTATGCTGACCACAGTTTGTTTTATGCAGTGAATTATCGGCTCCCAAGAGCATCAAACCATCAAAATTCAACTGACATTTCGAAACCAGACACTCAAACTATAAATACTGTAAAACACGCATTTACTGCTGTTTATGTTGTACTAAATTGTTCATTTTCCAACTCAGCCAATGTCAGGTTAATCATTTTGCATATTGTTGTGTCTGTGCAGTTCTTGGTCAAATTAACACATTTCAATGTTTGATTTTAAAGGCATCTGTGTTTACTTTTGTACAATAAACAATTTTCAGACTGTATTGGGTCAGCACAATGTAAAATCTTTATTACACTTCAATAAAAACTGGTTCCCAAATATTTGAGATCCAGTAGTTTCATTCCAGGACGATCATGAGAAGAAGTGTCCAGTAGACCAATGGCTTTCACTAAAGGGGTGGGATGGCTTAAAATGATTTTTAAAAAGAATAAATATGCTTTAAAATGAGCTAAAACAGCAGAAAAAAGGGGGTAAATGTACGTCATTTTTCTTATTTTAATTTGTTCCCTCAACTGTTTTTATTTATGGACCAGGGTTTTCACAGACTTGGAAAACCTGGATATATCAAGGAATTTTAAAAGTGTGATTTATAGACCTGGAAGTCATGGAAATTAATAAAACGATTTTTTTATAGTTATGTCAAGCTCTACAATATTTTATTGTGCAGACATTGCTTAAAAATAAACAACTATAAAAGTTGTAAATGCATTGGTAATACAAAGTGTAAACCCTAAAGAACATTCACTTATTGAAACTTAAATGTAGTTATTTTAATTATTTATAATTATTTTATTTACTTATTTTAAATAAATATTGTCATAAATATAATTACTTATATTTATACAAATATTTAAATTAAACAAGTTTGAATGACCACTTCTAGTTTTTGTAAATTCATTGGCAATTAAATGTGTAAACCCTAAAGAACATTCAGTTATTTAAACTTCTTTAATTGTGGATTTTTTTTTTAATGAATTTTAATTAATTAATTAATTTATTTATTTTATAATTATTTTATTTACTTATTTTAAATCAATATTGTTGTAAATATAATTTATAATATTTCTATAAATATTCAAATATTTAAGTAAACTCATTTAAATCACCACTTAGTTTCAGTAAATATTTAAATATTTAATTAAACAAATTTAAATGACCACTTCTAGTTCCTGTAAATTCACTGGTAATTAAAAGTCTAAACACTTAAGAACATTCAGTTATTTAAATTTCTGTAATTATGGAATTAATTTATTTTAATTTATTTTTTAAATTCATTTTAATTAATTAATTAATTAATTTTATTTATAATTATTTTATTTACTTATTTTAAATCAATATTGTTGTAAATAATATTTATAATATTTATATAAATATTCAAATATTTAATTAAACATTTAAATCGCCACTTAGTTTCAGTAAATATTTAAATATTTAATTAAACAAATTTAAATGATCACTTCTAGTTCCTGTAAATTCATTGGTAATTAAAAGTCTAAACACTTAAGAACATTCAGTTATTTAAATTTCTGTAATTATGGAATTAATTTATTTTAATTTATTTTTTAAATTCATTTTAATTAATTAATTCATTCATTTATTTTATAATTATTTTATTTACTTATTTTAAATAAATATTGTTGTAAATAATATTTATAATATTTCTATAAATATTCATATATTTAATTAAACTCATTTAAATCACCACTTACTTTCAGTAAATAAAAAGATTTGAAAAAGGCCAGCTTTGTCATTATAGTCAAACTATACTGTCTTGGATGATTGGGGGCCTCTGAGTCAAAAAGATAACTCTAACCCTAACTGCTACATTAGACTAATTAGCATTTAAGTGAGGAAAAGCCATCACTGCATGCTTCCTTTTGTCAAAACAGATCACTGAATGACGGCAACACCTCGGAGATGACCTTTCAACTCCTCAACAAGACCCAAACTGCCACACGCTTTACTGCCACTACAAATCTAACAGCCTCTGGATTGTCCATCCCAGCTGGCCAGTGAATCACGCTGAACAAAAAGGTTGTGAAGACAGACGCTCTGAACGTGTGCCAGTCAGACGGCGGGATTTCTGGTGTGAGCATCAACTCGTGTTTTGTCCATGTTCAGCGGCTCAGAAAAAGGAGTGATTAGTTTGTCCCATTTCTTAAAGTGCTTCCAGGTCTCAAGTTGCAGAGATAAAAGTTTAAAGACGACAGAAGAGGGAAAGACGTTAAGCGGTGTACAGGAATGCATGCTGAGCGTGTTTAAAAACAAACCAAAGCTGGATCAGCGACGAGGCCTAAATCTTGCAGGTATAATGAGTAGTTTCACCTTCTCAGACAGACAAAGAGGTCTTTGAGGATTGTGTTGGCTCTAGTAATGAAACCCCGGAGAAAATCACAACTTGCGGGATAAACTGTTATGCAACTGTCAGTCATTCTGGCATGAGACCACTCGAGCCGCCACAAGTCCGGCATGAAAACGATCAGCGGACGTTAACTTGATTAACTTGATTTTAGAGAAGGATTTAGTTCAGGGGGTTTTGGGTACAAGGAACCGTTGTGACCGAATGTGACCCTGTCTCAAAACCATTTCTGGGAACTGTAGAGTCCTGCTTAATTCTCCATCCAAAAGAGAACAACAGACTCAATGGACCTTAGTCAGCGCAGACGCCAGGTTTGATTTGACAATGAAAATGAGGATCATCAAGTCGACAAAACATTGAAAATGTCATGCACAAAACTCTAAGTCTTTTAGACAATACAAGCTATTGAACGGACTGTACTTCTGCCTCTCACAACCTCATATTCATGCGTGTCATATTAAACAGTCAAGTCATCTTTATTTATATAGTGCTTGCAATACAGTTTCAAACAGTAATAATAAACAGGAAAATAACAATCAATGATGCAAACTTCATCAAATATAAGGAAAAAGACATTTTTAAAGCTCTTCAACGAGCGCATACACAGATACACACGGGAGCGTTTGAAAGCAGGCATCTATCAGCAAGTCCCAAATATATCTGCTGATAGACGCCTACTTTCAAACTCTCAAAGATGTCTATTTACAATGTTTTTGAAGCATTAATCATTGTAGCCAATCGCAGACATATCTGTTGAGCATATGAACACAATGGCCAATCAGAGGTGTTTTTAGAATCCGCTTAAAATGCTAGGGGGAAATGCTGGTATTGTCACATTTTTTGTGGCACATTTCTTGGTACCGAAGTCGGTACTTTTGACAACCCTGTAGGTGTAAAGTTCATTAATTATGAAATGAGTTCAGCAATTAGCAGCTGTGCAGAAAGAAAGAGTCAGTTCAATTAGGGCCCTGTAATTTTGGTGATCACGGAATCTCGGATAGAATCGCGGAATCCAGTCATAAAAACAGAATTTACTATATAACGCGGAATGTCACGGAATTTGTCAAATTTTTGATGAATGAATTAAAAGCAGGTCAGTACACTTAAATTAAATCGCGATATAGACTAGTGTCTGTGAATATTAAACCGCAAAAAGACTATTTAAACATGAATCCTGCATGCCTGTGTGACTCTGAAATGAATGATGCGGAAGCGCAGTTTCATTTACCTCACACCGCATCACACACAATCGCGCAGGCGCACGCACGCTGAAGCACATGCGACGCTCGCGGTGTTTTCGTCCTCTGTCGCCTCACTATATGAACGCACAAATTCATCTCCAGAGCTGCTCTGAAAGTCAACAATAATCTCAGTGTTTCTTCCATGTTTTAATTTTAACAGTAAAGCTCTGTTGTGCAGCACATTGTTTGACAAAAAAGTTTAATTTCATGATTAAAAGATAAATTAAATGCTATGCGTTCATTTGATTGCCAGAAAAATTTATACAAAATTTATACAAATTAAAATTTATACAAAAATATAAAAAATATATAAAATTTATATAAAATTTATAAAAATTTATATAAATTAAAATACACAACAGAACTTCTGAAAAAAATAAATAAATAAATATTGTTGTTTTTAATAATTCAATTAATTAGACATGCTTTTTGATTATTAAAATGGAATTAAACCATTAAAATGGAATCCAGAAAACAGAATTTGGTAAAAATAAATTTGAGGGGAAAGAATAAAACGTTTATCATAGGGCCCTAAAAAAAAAAAAATTATTTTTTTTTGTTAAACTTTTATTAAATTGTTGGTAAATTGGACAAGATTCATTATTTCAATTAAATAGACATGCTTTTTGATTACTAAAATTTAATTTAACCATTAAAATGGACTCAAAAAATAAATAAAACCAGAAAAATTAAAACGGAAAAAACGGAATTTGGGAAAAAATAAAACGGAATTTGGGAAAAAATAAAACGGATTTCATAGGGCCCTATTCAATGTTGATAAAGTTCAGTTCAATAAGTGTTGATGTTGCAAATTTCATCAATTATGAAAGCAGCTTGAAATTTTGCTCTCTTCCGATAGTGTCAGTGCAGTCAAATCGATAATATATGGTGTCTAGCCTTACTTGAGGCGCCGATATACTTCAAGCGAAATAGAATAAACTCGTATGTATGATTTTACTTCTAACTAAATCAGGCCAAAACAAAGTCAGTTTGGAGTTTGAGTGGAGAGTTCGAATTATCTTGCCAAAGCAAACTTTATGGAAAAGTTTGATCCGTCTGGTAAACACCTTCGAACTACCATTGGTCCGTGGTGATGATGTAATAGGTAGGTGTGGCTCTGAGGCTCCGCCTTCTTTGATGTGGAAATTGTCATTTCTTATGTTCAGTCCATCAAGGTCAGACGTAAGTAAAAACATGAACACACTGGAGAGTTGCTTTATAGTAGAAACTGAAGTTGTAATTCTAATTGAACGCAACTCTAGCTGTGTTTCCATTGCTGTTCAAATTGCGCAAATTGAAATTGCGAATTGAAAATACACCCAGTGGAAACATGTCAATTTCGCAAAGACTCCCATATATCGCAACAAAAATGTTTTTACGCTCACATGAGGTGGTTTTTCAAGCAATTCGAAAAAGGAATGTTTTGCAAAACTGCAATGGGAAAAAACCTCACGTTTATGGGTCACATGGCGTATGTAAAAGTCGGTCAGTCTTTAAAGATGGAGCGGTATGTTTGGTCAGAAGATGAGACAGAGTCCTTTATTTCAGAGAATTATGGGAATACTTGATTCTAAACAACAAAGAAATGCCACAAATTATCAAGACGTCGAAGCAGATATGAGTGAGAAACACCCAGAAACACCTCATACGTGGCCGTTTCCAAGTATAAGGGACTTTCCTTGTAATGCTTGGATAGCATGCCTACATCTCCTTCAATTAAAAATAATGGCTAATGCAATGGCTGCAATATACTTAAACTTACTAACACCCATTTTTTAGTCACATAACATCGTTCAATGGAAATGCTGTCATTTTGCATTCGTTTTTTATCGACATTGAGAAAATTTCGCAAAGGTTTTGCACAAATCAGTAATGGAAACCTGGCTACTGACTGTTTTCATGTGTAATACCGTTAAGCTGATGTCTTTAAAGCAATCTTTTGTATTGTATGCAATATAAATAATCATAACGTGACTTGACTGGAGTGCCGAATCGCAGAGTTCGTGCAGACATATCCATGTCTTTATGATCAGATGCATATTAACATAGTCATCAAAACACCTGTCCTGAATGTTCATTAACAGTATTCCACTGCAAAGGAATTTATAACTTCTTTTTACCCCTAAGCGAAGAAGGAAAAATAACTTTGTCATTGCCTTAAGGGTCCACAGCTATAGGCCACTCTTCATCAGGGTATGCAGACTACGACAGTCCTATAAAATCCTATCAAAGGATTCCCATCTGATCCATTTAGGCACAAAAAAGACAAACCAGAGTCTCTCGCTGCCAAACTATTAGAAGAGCTCTCTTGTTACCAGAACAATGAAAATTACGAGACCCCACCCAGAGCAGACAGCAGACGGGATGAGCTGCTGAAATCCAATTACTGACCGGGTCTTCTGGCTTTAGAAAGTAAAACAAATTCAGGCAAAGTGAGATCAGTGCTTTGTTGCTGAGGCCAGCATGACCATTACAGTCGTTTGAACAAACCTCCAACCCTAAGTGTTAAAATGTGGTGTGTAATTTGTACCGCACCATTTGAACTACATGATGATACCTCAAATCATGCGGTTTGAGGAAATTTCTGGGCAAATTTCACCATAATATATTGACTCTACTTAAATCCATAAAACACAGAATCCACAGCCAAGAGGATTAGAGTAAATCTTGACACTAATTTCCTAATTCCACTGTGCTTTTGTTAGAGTTATAAAAGGGAACAATGGAGAGCATGACTAGTTCCTTCACGTGGTTTAACAGCCACAATCATTCAGAAAGATACATAGACCTTCATGTTAGAGTTTGAGTACTCTCTAATCTATAATCTGGACACATTTACACCACTGTAAAATTAATTACCTGTGGCCTAAAACTCTAAATCACTATGACCAACTCCACCTGTTATTCTACCAACATCACTTGACCTTTAAAAATCTCTATAGTTGGCCTCAAAAAATCATCATAAATATGGATTTCATTGATGTTCACAGGCACATGCTTCATTTTTCAGTAAATACTGTGATTCATCACATGACATTTAAAGGAGACTTACGATACAGGCATCCGGCCTCCCCGTTGAGCCGTGACCATCCGGAGCAGCACTTGTAAACCCTCTGGTATTCCTGTCGATACACTTGTCTATATGCAGTGTAGTAAGCCGTTCTGTGGAGAAAAAGAGAAATGAAGAAATCTTTTATTGTTTTATATTGTCTAACACACACACACTCTCCTACTGCAAAAACGACTTTCTGTCAGACAGACAGACTGGATGGTACAATGAACTGTACAAAACACACTTTAAGAATATTTAAAGGGGTCCTTGATTATGATTTTTTAACTTTAGTTAGTGTGTAATGTTGCTGTTTGAGCAGAAACAACATCTGCAAAGTTGCGACGCTCAAAGTTCAATGCAAAGGGAGATATTTTCTTTTACAGAAATCACTACAACAAACGGCTGGTAGGGACTACGACGAGCTTCTTCCTGGGTTGGTGACATCACAAACCCCAAAATTTACATAAACCCCGCCCCTGAGAACATGCAACAAAGGGGGCGGGGCCATGTTGGGCTGCTTTAGAGAAGAGGAAGAGTTGTTGTAGTAGAGTTTTGCATCATTTTATGCCGGACTGCTTCACAAACGAGGATCAATTCAACACTGGATTTGCACAAAAGATGAACATGACGGCACATGCTAGTGGATGAGTTGAATCAACTCCACAGCAACTACATAAATTTATCCACTAACCATTCAGAAACGTCTAAAAGTTGTAACTTCTTCCTGAGTCTCTCCATCAGTGTCGACTCCGGTTTGAACAATGTAAGGCTGAACACCGTTACTGACAATCCTCATTTTGGCTGCGTGAGATTCTCCAGCTTTGTTGTTGTTAAGCTGTTAAAGCTCCGCCCTCTTCTGGAAAGGGGGCGGGGAGCAGCAGCTCATTTGCATTTAAAGGGACACACACAAAAACGGTGTGTTTTTGCTCACACCCAAATAGGGGCAAATTTGACAAGCTATAATAAATGATCTGTGGGGGATTTTGAGCTGAAACTTCACAAACACATTCTGGGGACACCAGAGACTTGTGAAAAGGGGCATTATAGGCCCCCTTTAAAAAATTGTCAAAAAGTCAATAAACACTAATACACATATATAAACAAAATGCATATCTTAGATTGCACACCATATGTAAATGTAACAGCGGCAATCATCTTCAAGCACAAAAAAATGTAAATTGAAGAGCACAAAAGTATTTGTTGTACAATATATGCACCATAAAAGAAACCAGTCTATCATTTTAAAAAGAAAAGAAAATTAAGACGTGTTTCATTTATTTTTCCATTTAGCACACAGGTAAAGATTAAGACCCATATACATTCTTTATGAGTATACGCGTTCTGTTAGTCTGTCATCAGGCACTTTTAGTGTTTATCTGCATTCTCTCTGAGCTAATAAAGGCCTTTCGTTGTGTCTTTGTGGTTAGTCAGTGAATGAGAGAGATCAGGTCATGACTAATGCTTGTGGATGAGCTCCGATGTGTGAAAACACAAACATTTGAGCACTGTAATCAGCGCCGCGACCCTTTAATGATGCTTTCTGCACATGTGAGATCCAGGGTTTCCCTGTAGTTTAGAGTCCTGCTTCTCGGCTCCAGAATCGTAACCCTGCGCTCTTTGTTTATAGCGCCTAATTGCAGGGCCCGGGTCTCTTACTTGCTAAGTATACAGAGGAAAACGAGCCGGTGCGAAGTACAGAGAGTTGTCAAAGCGCGAGTTCAGGGCGTTTTCCTTCTATCTTGTAGGTATGAGAGACCCTCTGGAGATGTCTTTCAAATTGCTGCTTTCGTCAAGAGCGTAACTACACCTTACACATAAAAGAGTCTGATTAGAGAACAAAGATAAAGCATGAGAACTAAATATGCTTTAGAAGGGAACAGTGTGGAGCACTGTTAGTCATGCTTGGGAAGGCAGCATCACCATTACTATTGCATAATAAGGGAAATAAGGGATTTGAAGAAATGCATACTGCACAGCATGTAGTTCATACCACATACTAAGTATTTGAAACAGTGTGCAACAATAAACATTTCAAACAGACTGCATGTGCATGTTTAATTATTGTTAGAAATGCTTATTTCACATTTTTAAATCAGGTTTTGCATTAAAAAAAAAACACTTTTTGCAGCAAAATGTGGTTGAAGCTTCTGGTTCATAATGAAAACACAAAGCCGAGCAATTTGCATTGTGGGATACAGCACCCAGCTGTAGCGAGTCATCTGAATATCCCATGCATGTGGAAAACATGCATACTACATTATATGCATGCTATATATCACAGAAATAGCAAGGGTAGTATGGTAGCTGATTGATCATACATGACGTTTATGTTCTCATAAAGATATCTGCACAGCGTGTGAATATCAATCCCACCTCCTCTCGTATCCCATGCACCAGGATTGTCCCTGGCATCCTTGTTTCCAGGCTTTAACCATCCGTGTGAAGGCCTGGACACACGGCTGCATCTGGGCCACAAGCTTCACCTCCTGATCAGCACACACATTTGGCCTGGAGATAAAACACACACATCAGGTAACCTGCAGGTTCAGTCATCCGTTCATGCAGTTTTAATAAACTGTAATGAATTTGACAGGGGAACAAGTTGTAAGACTGTCAGTGACTTAGACACTCCATGTCAAATTGAGCAATAGTGATCATTAAAATAATAAGAAAATGCCAATAAATCATTTTAATCATCTCTGGACTAACAGATGACAAGATACACATGATTTACATCTGAAGGTCCCAGACTGATATATTAGTCACTCTGTAAAAATGTTCTATATCCTCAAACATAGGCTGATCTGCACGAGTCTGAACCTCCAGGCGATTATTTTCATGTCTGGGATTATTGGCACTAGATTTTTTTTATAGAGAAGTGAAACTGTTTGCCTGTGTTATTTTTTGTTAATCACTCGTTAATGCAGCATTAAAGGGAGAGAATGCACTAAACCGGCACTAAAAAGTTGGACGCTGGATATCTGTCTAATGCGCACCAGCTCGTGTGCATCAAAACCTAATAAACAGCCTACATAGACAGCATTTTTGGGCATTATAAGCACGTTCTGAGTCATCTTAACTATGCTTCCTTTGTAGGCAGCTCACTATGTTCTAAGAACGTTTTGCTATCATTGCCATTCAATTATGAAAACATTATTTCTGAATGTTCTCTAAACAATCAAAACGTTCCATTTTTGTAAACATTGTGGAATCGTTACTTTTGAATGTTCTCTGAACGTTCTGAAACAAGTAGCAAGTAATAACGTTTAAAAATGTTTCAGAAAATGTAGCGTTCCAACGATCAAACAAATGTATAAATTTCGTTTTTGTCATTATAGAACGTAAGACCAGACAACTTTAAACGAAGGTTCTATTAATGTTACTGGAAGAACCTTACAAAAACGTTCCCAAATGGATTGACATTCATCCAGAGTCTCACATGTTCGCCAATTAATACGCGTAAATACGCGTCAAAGCGAGTCTCCAATTTAACTAAAAATGTGTTTTGATTGCAATAACTTAGAATTTATATAATACAAGCACGTATATGAGAAGTACATTCGTTCATTAAATACATTATTTATAGTGGTATTCAAAGCAAAGTAGCAATAATAATCTAGAAGCGCGCGCAACTGATCTAACTCGCATTAGTTACTCACATGTGCGGCATCAGGTCTTTTCCAGAACGGGATGCTGCATTAATTCCATGAATTAGAATGATTAAAGAATAAAATAACATATCCATCCTCATACGCTGAGTCCTGCACCTAAATAACACACTTAACATGATAAAACAAACTAATCTGAGTCCATATTAATCCGAGGTCTGGAGCAGACTGAAAGCGCAGCAGCAGATGACAAGACTCTCAGATCCACCTCAGACACCAGCTGAGATCCAAATGCCCTCAGGACACTCTGTCTTCCTGTAGGAGCAGTGAAGGGAATGTCATTTGAGAGGAACGAGACAAATACAGGAACAACCTAAAGCAGCTAAAGAGCTGACTGAACTCCTGCAGGATGCTCGTTACTTCAGCTTGATTTACTGCATCACTTCAAAGTGCCTAATTCAAAGGGAAACACTTTATTAGACCGATTTTAGAGTCAAATGAAGGTCACTTTGTAATGTTTACACCACTGAGGAACAGCCAAACACCTTCTAGAGTACCAGCAATGGAGATATGATGGATTAAATAAGTCTGAGAGCATATTATTTACACTTTTTTATTATTACTTAAACCTGCAAATAAAGATATAATAATAAAATCATTACTGTAAATATTAAACTATTCTAAAACGTATCCATTTTTTGGATGTCACTTTATCTTACACTGAAACAGAACCTTCACCATGTGACATTAGAAGTTATTCTCTTACAGGACGGGACTGCCGAGGGGTCAGCGAACCACAGCTGAGGGCAGAGGATGATGAGGTCACCGCTGGGATCAGGGAATATGGGGCAACAGAACCCGGAAAGCATTCCCTAACAGCACTGATCCTCCTCTAGGGGTCAATGCCAACCAAGGTTCAACACCTCTGCCATGATCAGAATGAGAAACACACCTATGAAAACATCTGCTGGTATTTTGAAGACATGTGGACGTGTCAGTCCAGGAATATTATGTGGGAATGTTTAACAGAATTCATTAAAATTGGGATAAATACTTAGAACACTGTGGAACAAAACATTAACATTCCCTCTTGTCAAGAAAGAATATATCCTAATATTATATTTCCATAACATATCTCACACAACTGACATGAATGTAGAAATGTTCCCAAATTTTTTGAGCCAGTGAAATGAATGACTGTGAAAGTTTGCTGAGGCCCCCTGGTGGAGAATAATTGTACAACAGGACTGTAGTTAGTCGTTTTATCCCTTTAAACTCATGTTCACCAAAATGTGATCACCAAAATTACATATTTTAACGTTTTTTCCTGTGAAAAAAAAAATTCTTCATGTCTTAAAATAGCTTGAATGTATCTCTACACCCTTACTTCATTTAGTTTACTCGGATCTTTGAATATGCTAATTAGCCTCGCCTCCACTTACTCGCACGAGCTCCACTCGGTCAACTTACTAAGGTAAACGCTGCACAATTGTATCGCTCTTTACAACAAATAATTACTAATAATACATAGCCTACTGAGTTACAGGCATATATATTTAAAATGTTTAGTAAATGGACTTTCATATAGTAGGCTAACGGTCTGGGTTCAAACATTCTGACACGCAAAGTGTAGCATTCAAGTGACTGGAAACAATGTGAGGCTTCGTTTTTCATTAATCACATGTTTCTCTGAAAAAAAACCCCGACACATTTTGGGACAAAGCTGCTCAGAGACCATGTAAAAAAAAAGGGGGGGGGGGGGGGGGCTAGTTCTGTGCTCTGAGATAAAATCCCTGTTTTCGTTAAAATATCATTAGTTTTAACTGAGTTTTATTTTACAAAGAGTAGTAAAGTCGTTGGTTGGAGTCAGCCAATGAAATGGGACGTTTTTGTATGCAATGGTCCATGTAGCAGCCACCCAATAAACAACTTTACTGCTCTTTTACTGTAATATAAAACCTGTTAAAACTAATGCTATTTTAATGAAAATATTGCCTCATACATATGCAAATATTTATTTCCGTATGCCAAGTCGCACTGGATGGCGTTGTTCATTGGTCAGGCATCAACCAATAAAACGGCTTCACCTGACGTTTTTGCGTAACATGTCAACGCCCATCATCGTCCGTTTTACCTTCAGTTCATTACGATGGAAGGAAGCGGCGTCTATCTTTTCTTACAGTCTATATGATGAACTTTGCTGCCATAAGAGGCTTGAGTGGAGCTCACCACAATACAAAAACAGACATTACACTTTCAACAACTTCGCAACATGTCTCAGTCCAAACTCCCCGTCACTCTGCTGGGAACCAATGCGTTTGGTGGACGCGCTGACGCGCACATGAGCGCGCAGCTGGTGCAGGTGTTCTTAGAACGCGGGCACGATGAGCTGGACACTGCATACATGTACACTGATGGACAGGCAGAGACCATCATAGGAGACATGCAACTTCCTAAAACAGGTACAGTTCTTCCTTAGTATGTAGTGATCACTGAAGATATGAGTGTACTGGTGGGTAGATCACATGACAATGCACGTGACATGTTTAGTTATAAGATGAGAGTTTTGTTTTGTTTTTTAGAACAAACATATAGATATATATATATATATATATATATATATATATATATGGATAGATAGATAGATAGATAGATAGATAGATAGATAGATAGATAGATAGATAGATAGATAGATAGATATAAATAGATATTTAGTTTGTATTGCTTTTAAATTTTTACTTTTAGATATTGCTTCTAAATATGTTTTAATATCAATTTCAAATTGTTCAAATTGGCACTCTTTGATTCCATTTAACATGAAAATTGTTTTTAAAATATAATTGTATTAAAAAATATATTTTTAATCATGTTCAATGTGTGTGTTTATCAGTTCGAATCGCGACTAAAGCAAACCCCTGGGAGGGAAAAACGCTCAAACCAGAAAGTGTGCGGAGTCAGCTGGACACGTCCCTGAAGAGGCTGCGCAGACAGTGTGTGGACATCTTCTACCTGCACGCGCCGGACCACCAGAACCCCATTCAACACACACTGGAGGCCTGCAACGAGCTCCATCAGCAGGTGGGTTATGAGCTGCAGACACACAAAGGCTTTTACATTATAACTCAAGAGCTCTAGACTTTGTGTGCTTTGATAAATGTCTGACAGTCAGGTGAATTATTGATAGTTTATGGCTATCTGACCTAGATTTTTTGTTTTTAGAGAATAAACGGCGTCAGAATTTCGTAACTCAACATCACACAGACAGAGGCCTTACTGTCTGTACTAAACTAAGCTGTTTGTTGATGTTTAGGGCAAATTCAAGGAGCTGGGCTTATCAAACTATGCATCATGGGAAGTGTCAGAAATCTGCAGCATCTGCAAACACAATAACTGGGTTCTTCCTACTGTATATCAAGTAAGTGGATGGATGGATTTATGTCGGTCTATATATAAGGTCTAGTATAAAACCAACTTAAGATCTTAAATGAAGTTCTACTTACTCAATAACTGAATTACTTAAGAATTAATGGAGAGTTTTGATCAGCGTTGATGTTTTCTCCTGAAGGGAATGTATAATGCAACCACACGACAAGTGGAGACTGAACTACTGCCGTGTTTAAGATACTTTGGGATCCGCTTCTATGCATACAATCCCCTGGCAGGTAATGTGTTCAATATTGTTTTAAATGTACATGCAAACACTATAAATCAGTTCCTAATGAATAATAGACTAAAAGTCAACATACATCACATCTATCTATCTATCTATCTATACTGTGTATATATTTGTATGTGTCTTTACATTGCCGTTCAAAAGTTTGGGATTGGTAAGATTTAACTGTTTTTAAAAGAAGTATCTTCTGCTCTCAAGGCTGCATTTATTTGATTAAAAATACCAAAAAAAACAGTAATATTGTGAAATATTATTACAATTTAAAATAACTGTTTTCTGTTTGAATATATTTTAAAAAGTAATTTATTCCTGTGATCAAAGCCGAATTTTCAGCATCATTACTCCAGTCTTCAGTGTCACATGATCCTTCAGAAATCATTCAAGTATTACGATTTGTTGCTCAAGAAACATTTCTGATTATTATCAATGATGAGTACAATTTTTTTTCAGAATTATTTGATGAATAGAAAGTTAAAAAGAACAGCATTTATTTGAAATGGAATCCTTTGTAAGTTTATAAATGTCACTGTCACTTTTGATCAATTTAATGCATCCTTGCTGAATAAAAGTATTAATTTCTTTAATTTTCTTAAAAAACAAAATAGATAATAATTCTTACTGACCCCAAACTTAGTAAGAACGGTAGTGTAATATTACAAAAGCTTTCTATTTCAGATAAATGCTGTTCTTTTGAACTTTA
Source organism: Megalobrama amblycephala (assembly GCF_018812025.1). Lineage (NCBI taxonomy): Eukaryota > Metazoa > Chordata > Actinopteri > Cypriniformes > Xenocyprididae > Megalobrama > Megalobrama amblycephala. The sequence continues at coordinate 30,134,404 of NC_063064.1, forward strand.
CATTCATTAAAGAATCCTGAAAAAAATTGTACACAACTGTTTTCAACATTGATAATAATCATGTTTCTTGAGCAGCAAATCATCATATTAGAATGGTTTCTGAAGGATCATGTGACACTGAAGACTGGAGTAATGGTGCTGAAAATTCAGCTTTGATCACAGGAATAAATTACATTTTAAAATATATTCAAATGTAAAACAATTATTTTAAATTGTAATAATATCACAATATCAATGGGGGTTTTTTTTGTATTTTTAATCAGATAAATGCAGCCTTGATTGGAAATGATGTGCAATATAAAATATACTGATCGCAAGTAAAATTAAGGGAAATATCACTTGACTCTTATGCATTTTCTTCACACGTTGCATGTCTCATATTTTATCTCAAGCACTTTTGAATGTGCTCCTCTCACAGGCGGGCTCCTCACTGGGAAATATCACTATGAAGATAAAGACGGCGCTCAGCCCGCGGGTCGATTCTTCGGGAGCAGATGGGCTGGTGCTTACAGGGACAGGTGCATTAATATCATAATTCACTGAGTATGATACTCACAACAGTGATTCATTTGTTCAATCCTGTGTGAGCTCAATCTCTAGATGTAATTAGTTAATTAAAGACTAATTAATTAGTTGAGATAAAGACTTTACAATTATTAAATGCGATCAGTGTGGCATGTTTGTTGGGCCTGACGTGTATTTCAGATACTGGAAGGAGAGTAACTTCCAAGGCATAGATGGCGTACAGAAAGCTCTGGAAGCAGCGTACGGCTCAGAGAAACCCACCCTCACATCAGCCGCTATTCGCTGGATGTACCATCACTCTCATCTGAAGGTGGGAGACATCTTGAAATGATATAATGCACATTTTGATACTTTGCATTGTTGTAATACACCTGATGTGTGGTTACAGGGGGATCAGGGTGACGGGGTCATTATCGGGATGTCCACCATGGAGCAGCTGCGTGAGAACCTGACGGCAGCAGCAGAAGGTCCACTGAAACAGGAAGTCGTGGACGCTTTCAAACACGCCTGGGATTTAGTGGCCCACGAGTGTCCCAATTACTTCCGCTAGACAGCCCGTGACAATTAGAGAAAAATGATAATATGAAGCCTGATTTATAAGAACTAATACAGAGATTGCTTTATTTTTCTATGGTCAAGCGACAAAACAGTGATAAATTGAGTTGGACCAGCCTAATAAACACGACAAAATCAAACGTCTTTCTGAGCTCACCAACACTTAATTACATTTTCCCCACGTTTACATGAGAATGCAATAAAATTAATGCAATAGTGACATCTTGATGGATCACTGTGTTTTGTTTTCTTCTTGCCAGACATTTGCTAAATAAGAATAACACAGATCACCTGTTCTCTCTAATCAGTACAGTCATACAGAACCTTGTATTTGTGTATTTTTGAACACTGTAGATGATGACAATACAAACTAATCTGTGGCAGCTCACTGAAAGAACACTCAATAAAAACATTTTACAGGTTTATGTTGGATCAACAAAAACAAAATGTTTCTCAAAGTCCCCAGATTCAGAATTCCACATACACTTAATCAACATTTTGAATTCCACCATCTCGATTCCAAAGAGTTTCTGATTTGAAAGGCCAAAAATATATAGTTTTAGAATAATATTAAGAATTCAAGAATGCATCCCTTTCAAAATCCCCATTAGTTTATGACATATGGAAGCTTGTTTTCGCCATGGAAAATAAGATAATTGTGACTTTTTAATCTTACAATTCAGACTTTTTCCTTGTAATTCCAAGTTCATATCTCACAATTCTGATAAAGTCTGAATTGTGAGATTAAAAATTTGCAATCCCCTTTCATTTTTTATTCCATGGCAGAAACAAGCTTCCATAATGGCATGAAAAGATTGTGTTTTTTTAAATGCATTTTAATCCAAATAAAGAGGTGATGTTTGTGAATGAACTGTCCAGCGAATTAATACATTTCAAAATTGAAGTTTTTAGTCTTTTTGTCCTGTTTTTCCAGCTAAAATATCTAAAAATAACTATTGAGAAGCAACACTGTGCAAGTTATTACAACTTAAAAATACTCAGTAGAGGTACACTACGTAACTTTTGGCCCTCTAGCGGTTAAAAACAAAACCATGAATTTTGCGGAAGAACATTGTTTTGGTTGTGCTTTGGCTCTCTGTGACTGTGTGGATGAATATGAACCTTCACAATAGATCATGCTTTACAATGAACTCTGTTAGAGAGCTACAATATGGCAATTTATCTGTTCAATTAAATACCTTAATCACCTGTTGAGTAATAAAAACGCATCTCCACATCACTTTTACAACATTTACAAATCCCTCAGTTCTCGCCATCTCTGAAAAGCCAAGCCTATGTTGGTTCTTGTTTTATTACGAGCTCTGTATCGTTCTCTTTTCGCCAGCAGACTCTCCTCTGTCCAGCGTTTGTTTAAAACGGGTTATTCTCCGGAGGTTGGAGATTTAGCTACTCCATGTCAACCTTTCTCGCTTGTTGTGACATCTAACCTCTGCCACTACACCAGACACACGTCAAAGTAGCCAGAGCACCTTTTCTCTATTTACGGATATGACGAGACGCGAATAGGCGAGTGACGTATGTATGCAATTACCCACAAAAACCATCTCGACAGGTCTAAAATATAAACACTTTTACTAGGCTTATCCTAGTGAATCAGGGTAAGACAAAACATGTTTTGGAAGAAGGATTGATGATGTATTATTTCTGAACCAAAAAAAAGTTGCATAGTGCACCTTTAAGAATAGGATATTTAGCAGTGTATTAGTGATACAAACTCACCAGAATTCGAGCCTGTTCGGGTGTGAGTGTGTCTCCATCTTTACACACTTCAAAATCCTTTATCAGTGTCACCACACCTGCAGATGGATTGATATTAAGTTAGTGTACACTAATTTTTGTCCAATGCAATTTCAAATACACTTACACTCTACTGAAAATAGACCATTTAAGATGCAGATATATTTTATATTAATGCATTCAGTCAAAAACATTGCAGTTGGATAGTTCACCCAAAAATGAAAATTCTATCATTATTTACTCACTGTAATGTTGTTTCAAACCTGTATTAATTTATTTCTTGTGCAGAATCACTCTGTCAACTTACTGAGGTAAACGCTGCACAATGGAAATTTGGACACATAACAGTAATTAATATGATTAGCCTTTTGCTTGACTACATTATCAAACAGCTAATAATGTGTTGCTAATGTAACCCAAACCATGTCCTGTTCGCGAGTCAGACAGCTGTCTTCTAAAAATCAGTATCCTTACAAACGCTTTGAACACTTAGAATGTCAGTGGAGAAATAGTTCATCATAACATCGTAATATACATCATATACCCGCTATATTGCTAAATCTATCAAATTGTCCATATTAACAGAAAAATATACAGAATAACATTCTCTTGAGACTGCCCTACTTCAGATCGGTCATAGTTAATGATATGCAAAAGCCTGCCAGCATGTTGACGTGATTGGTTAAGAAGTAGTTTTGTGACGTCAGAAACACCAGGGATTTCAAACCATGTTTTTGAAACTCTTTAGATCCCTGCAGTTTTAAAGAGAAAATACTCAGCAATGGTGTTGACTTATGAATTTGCACATAGTTTGTCTTAAAACATATTAAAAACACCACATAGACATAAAAACAACATTAAAAACTTGATTTTCACCATGGGGGACTATAAAAATGAACTAATGAAAGCCCAAATGTGACCTTTTAGTAGTGGAAAAACTAGTTACAACAATCATATATATAGTTTTCCCAATCAAAACAAGTTTAGCCAATAAAGAAAATGTTCATTCGTGTTTTTGGTCCACTACCCATTTGACCAGTTATTTGTATTCTGCTGACATCTTCAGGTTATAATGGGACTTTCATGTGCTTAAAAGCATGGTAAGTGATTTTAGAAAACAACATCGTTATTTTGACCAAAGGGATGATGCAAATGAACTTTGAACTTCTAAATGTCCACCTCCTTCTGCTGACCAATGGCATTCCTCTGAACTGCCCTCTACGTTTAGGCACAAGTTGTGCACTTTCCCCACGGTCCCTCAGTCCACGCATGTCCTTCGCCCTGGTAGTACTACCTAGATTACAGGAACTTTACTATGATGAACTTTGCTGCCATAAGAGGCTTGAGTGGAGCTCACCACAGTATTCGTACAATACAAAAACAGACATTACACTTTCAACAACTTCGCAACATGTCTCAGTCCAAACTCCCCGTCACTCTGCTGGGCTCCATGGCGTTTGGTGGACGCGCGGACGCGCACATGAGCGCGCAGCTGGTGCAGGTGTTCTTAGAACGCGGGCACGATGAGCTGGACACTGCATACATGTACACTGATGGACAGGCAGAGACCATCATAGGAGACATGCAACTTCCTAAAACAGGTACAGTTGTTCCTTAGTATGTAGTAATCACTGAAGATATGAGTGTACTGGTGGGGAGATCACGTGACATGTTTAGTTGTAATATGTATATGTGTGTGTGTGTGTGTATATATATATATATATATATATATATATATATATATATATATATATATATATATATATATATATATATGATAAATATTGACAGAAATATACTGTCCAAAGTAAAAAGATATTTAGTTTTTATTGGTTTTAAATTTTTACTTTTAGATATTGTTTCCAAATATGTTTAAATGTTTTAATATCAGTTTTAAATTGTTCAAATTAGCACTCTTTGATTCCATTTAACATGAAAAAAAAAAAAATTGCACCTTAGGATACTTTTTCCTTATGGATCGAATATGTGGATGACCAAAAATAATGTATTATTATTTTAATATATTGTTTATTTTAATTATCAAATATTTAATTTAATTATATTTATCATTTGTTGTTAATTTATTATTATCTTATTTATTTGTATGTATTATTGTTGTTTATTTTGATAATTAATTGTTTAATTAATTTAGTATTTTAATTTATTATTATATTTTTCTGTATTATTATTATTATTATTATTTGATATTAAACAATGTGTGTGTTTATCAGTTCGAATCGCGACTAAAGCAAACCCCTGGGAGGGAAAAACGCTCAAACCAGAAAGTGTGCGGAGTCAGCTGGACACGTCCCTGAAGAGGCTGCGCAGACAGTGTGTGGACATCTTCTACCTGCACGCGCCGGACCACCAGAACCCCGTTCAACTCACACTGGAGGCCTGCAACGAGCTCCATCAGCAGGTGGGTTATGAGCTGCAGACACACAAAGGCTTTTACATTATAACTCAAGAGCTCTAGACTTTGTGTGCTTTGATAAATGTCTGACAGTCAGGTGAGTTATTGATAGTTTATGGCTATCTGACCTAGATTTTTTGTTTTTAGAAAACAAACGCCGTCAGAATTTCGTAACTCAACATCACACAGACAGAGGCCTTACTGTCTTTACTAAACTCAGCTGTTTGTTGATGTTTAGGGCAAATTCAAGGAGCTGGGCTTATCAAACTATGCATCATGGGAAGTGGCAGAAATCTACAGCATCTGCAAACACAATAACTGGGTTCTTCCTACTGTATATCAAGTAAGTGGACAGACGGATTTATGTCAGTCTATATATAAGGACTAAGATCTTAAATGAAGTTCTACTTACTCAATAACTGAATTACTTAAGAATTAATGGAGAGTTTTGATCAGCGTTGATGTTTTCTCCTGAAGGGAATGTATAATGCAACCACACGACAAGTGGAGACTGAACTACTGCCGTGTTTAAGATACTTTGGCATCCGCTTTTATGCATACAATCCCCTGGCAGGTAATGTGTTCAATATTGTTTTAAATGTACATGCAAACACCATAAATCAGTTCCTAATGAACAATAGACCAAAAGTCAACATACATCTATCTATCTATCTATCTATCTATACTGTGTATATATTTGTATGTGTCTTTACATTGCTGTTCAAAAGTTTGGGATTGGTAACATTCTAATATGATGATTTGATGCTCAAGAAACATGATTATTATCAATGTTGAGTACAAATTATTTAAGGATTCTTTGATGAATAGAAAGTTCAAAAGAACAGCATTTATTTGAAATATAATCTTTTGTAACATTATAAATGTCTTTTTCACTTTTGATCAATTTAATGCATCCTTGCTGAATAAAAGTATTATTTTTTTTAATTTCCTTAAAAAACAAAATAGATAACAATTCTTACTGACCCCAAACTTTTGAACGGTAGTGTAATATTACAAAAGCTTTCTATTTCAGATAAATGCTGTTCTTTTGAACTTTATATTCATTAAAGAATCCTGAAAAAAAAGTATGTTTTCAACATTGATAATAATCAGAAATGTTTCTTGAGCAGCAAAATCAGCATATTAGAATGATTTCTGAAGGATCATGTGACACTCAAAATTCAGCTTTGCATCACAGGAATAAATTACATTTTAAAATATTTTCAAATATAAAAGTTATTTTAAATTGTAATAATATATACCAATATTACTTTGTTTTTTTAATCAAATAAATGCAGCCTTGGTATACAGTATTTATTTATTTTATTGTTTTGTTTTTTTTAACCAACAAATTTAATTTCTATCACTAAGCTCTAAAATCACCATATATTCTGAAATGTAAATGACATTTTAAACATTTTTGGAATGAGATTAGATCAACTCTTTAGTTTTATTTCGATTTTCTTAGCAAGCTTTTTATGGTTTTTGCACTTTTTGCATAATTTGAAAACGTTTGTTTGATTGGAAATGATGTGCAATATAAAATATATGGATCGCAAGTAAAATCAAGGGAAATATCACTTGACTCTTATGCATTTTCTTCACACGTTGCATGTCTCATATTTTATCTCAAGCACTTTTGAATGTGCTCCTCTCACAGGCGGGCTCCTCACTGGGAAATATCACTATGAAGATAAAGACGGCGCTCAGCCCACGGGTCGATTCTTCGGGAACAGTTGGGCTGGTGCTTACAGGGACAGGTGCATTAATATCATAATTCATTGAGTATGATACTCACATCAGTGATTCATTTGTTCAGTCCTGTATGAGCTCAATATCTAGATGACGTGCATTTCAGATACTGGAAGGAGAGTAACTTCCAAGGCATAGATGGCATACAGAAAGCTCTAGAAGCAGCGTACGGCTCAGAGAAACCCACCCTCACATCAGCTGCTATTCGCTGGATGTACCATCACTCTCATCTGAAGGTGGGAGACATCTTGAAATGATATAATACACATTTTGATACTTTGCATTGTTGTAATACACCTGATGTGTGGTTACAGGGGGATCAGGGTGACGGGGTCATTATCGGGATGTCCACCATGGAGCAGCTGCGTGAGAACCTGACGGCAGCAGCAGAAGGTCCACTGAAACAGGAAGTCGTGGACGCTTTCAAACACGCCTGGGATTTAGTGGCCCACGAGTGTCCCAATTACTTCCGCTAGACAGCCCGTGACAATTAGAGAGAAAAATGATAATATGAAGCCTGATTTATTTTTCTACGGTCAAGTGACAAAACAGTGATAAATTGAGTTGGACCAGCCTTCTGCTTCCTAATAAACACAATGCAAAATCAAACGTCTTTCTGAGCTCACCAACACTTAATTACATTTTCCCCACGTTTACATGAGAATGCAATAAAATGAATGCAATAGTGGCATCTTGATGAATCACTGTGTTTTGTTTTCTTCTTGCCAGACATTTGCTAAAATAACTTATATTTAACAGTAAGAATAACACAGATCACCTGTTCTCTGTTCAGTACAGTCATACAGAACCTTGTATTTGAGTATTTTGTACATTGTAGAAGATGACGATACAAACTAAACTGTGCAGATGACTGAAAAAACACTCAATAAAAACATTTTACGGGTTTATGTTGGATCAACACAAAATGTTCATAGCAAAAAAGTCCACTGCCTGAGTCCAGGTTTTATTCGCTCCCTTCTCCTTCCTCTGAGTCTTCATCTGATTCCTCTTTCCTGGTCGCATCCTCGTCACCGTCCGTTAGCTTCTCAAAGTCCCCGGATTCAGAATTCCACATGCACTTAATCGATAATTTGAATTCCGCCATCTCGATTCCAAAGAGTTTCTGATTTGAAAGGCCAAAAATATATAGTTTTAGAATAATATTAAAAATTCAAGATTGCATCCCTTTGAAAATCCCAAGTAGTTTAGAACATATGGAAGCTTGTTTTCGCCATGGAAAATAAGATAATTGTGACTTTTTTTCTTGCAATTCCGAGTTTATATCTCACAATTCTAATGTATTAATTTTGCATAAAAAAAATAACAACATAGCGCGCCTTTAAGAATAGGATTTTCTGGAGTGTATTAGTGATACAAACTCACCAGAATTCGAGCCTGTTCGGGTGTGAGTGTGTCTCCGTCTTTACACACTTCAAAATCCTTTATCAGTGTCACCACACCTGCATATGGATTGATATGTTAGTGCACACTACTTTTTGTCCAATGCAATTTCAAATACAATTACACTCTACTGAAAATAGACCATTTAAGATGCAGATATATTTTATATTAATGCATTCTGTCTTGTTATACAAAAAACACTGCAATAATGAGTATGAATTTGTCAAAGAATACCTCAAAAGGAATGCCTTTTTACCATACACACTCCAACAATCAGCTTAAAAACTTGTTTATGTACTAGTCTCAATGGTTTACCTTTCTTCAGAGCCGTAGGGAGGCCCAGCTGTCTGAGCTGAGGCTCCATTGAGTGTGGAAACTGCTCCAGCGGACCCTCATCCAGCGTCACTGCCATGGTTGCTACGTTTCCTGCTCGAGCGTAATCCATCTCTTTAAAGTTACTGAAATATCTGTGCGGAAGAAAAACAGGATGTTGGTAGATTTTGGAAACTATTTAAAGGAGGAACAACCAAACATGCAAAGTTATTGATATAAGTTAACAATATCAATAGCAAAATATAGCTGCGAGCAGCGATGGCGGGCCCAAGCCCGGTGGCACCGCCACCCCGGTGGCTTCAGGGCAACTGTGCACAGCGGGCAATAGGCACTTAAAACGGTTAAACATCAAAGGACTATGTCAAATTCACTCCACATTTACTGCACTACAAGGTGCCACTATAGAGCCCCTCCTCCCTGCCCATTTTCAAAGGATTACATGTGCCAAGTTTTAACATTATTCTGATGAATTTTGAAGCAAATCAGGTAAAAATAAGAGGGTGATCTCAATGTATGCTGAAAGTGACACATTTTCTGCTTCCAGTTGGTGGCGCTATTACTTTGAATCACAATAGTCACATCCATGTGATCAGCCTTGTACAACGAAGACTAAGCCGAAGTTTCATCAAAATCAATTAATGTATGCAGAAGTTATAACACTTTGTTTCCCTTTTCTTGCCATAAATTCGTTGCCTCGCCACGGCCAAACCGTTTGAGATATCCAAAATCCGTTTGCAATTAAACAACTTCAATGTGTTAGCAACAAGTTAAAAAAAGTTTGGTGTAAATTGGATAAACCCTGTAGGAGCAGTAGTATAAAATTCATAGCCTGTTTTTTCAAAAAATTAACATTCAAACCAAAATAGCTGACTTCCTGTTGGTCGGAGCTAATGAATGTAAATTAGAAAATTGTCCGGCTTGATGAGAACAATATGTGTACCGAGTTTGGTGATTGTAGGAAAAACTAACCCCCCCACTTTTGTCAAAAGGTGGCGCTACTGAGCCCCTCCACCACGCCCATTTCTATGGCTTTGTCCATGTCTACTGGTTGACAATATTGATGTGTGTGTCGAGTTTCATGCAATTTGAAGCATGTTAAGAGCCTCAAAAACACTCAAGAATATTATTACAGTTTGACCTGTTGCCATGGCAACAATATTTCAAATATCAAAAATCCTGTCATAGGTCTACATCTGCTGTGTATTGACATTACACTGATGAAGTTTGAAGCAAATCAGGTAAAAATAAGAGGGTGATCTCAAAACATTTCAAAAAGTGATACACTTCCTGCTGCCAGTTGGTGGCGCTATAACTTTGACTCACAATAGTCACATCCATGTGATCAGACTCCTATAACGAACACACTCGTGAAGTTTCATAAAGATCAATATATGTATGCAGACGTTATAACACATTTCCTGTTTCCTTTTTCTCGCCATAAATTCGTTGCCTCGCCACGGCCAAACCGTTCGAGATATCAAAAATCCCCTGGCAATTTTTAATCATCAGTGTCTTGACTTCATGCTGACCGAGTTTGGTGGCGATCGGATTAATCGTCTAGGAGGAGTATATCAAATTCCAGAGCATGCGTTTTTCAAACAACCCTTAATAGCTGACTTCCTGTTGGCGTGGTGTTTAACTTAGAGCACGAAAGTTGTTCGGCCCGATGAGGTCTATATGTGTACTGAGTTTCATACTAATACGTGCAAGCGTGTTTAATATATGGACCAAATTTTCAGACTTTTTTCAAGGGGGCGCTGTCGAGCCCCCCTGCCACGCCCGGGTACCAGCCTCTCCGGCGTCCTAATGGCCGCGGATTCCAATGTGTGTGCCAATTTTCAAGAGTTTTTGAGCATGTTAAGGCCCCCAAAAAGCCCCGGAAGACGGAAAAAAAAAAAAAAAAAAAAAAAAAAAAAAAAATAATAATAATCCTTAGAAGAACAAGAGGGCCCTGCGCGAATTTTCGCTTGGGCCCTAATTATATAGTTTTGCAATAGTTTTGAATTCATTAAAGGATTATTTCACTTAAGAATTACAATTTCCTGATAATTTACTCAACCCCATGTCATTCAAGATGTTTATGTCTTTCTTTCTTCAGTCGAAAAGAAATTTAGGTTTTTGAGGAATATATTCCAGGATTTTTCTCCTTATAGTGGTTGAAGCAGGTGTGGGTTGAAGAGCTCTACATGACTGCAGACAAGGAATAAGGGTCTTATCTAGCAAAACTATAGGTAATTTTCTAAAAAAAAAAAAAAAAACATTTATATACTTTTTAACCACAAATGCTCATCTTGCCCTGCTCTGCGATGCGCCACACATTACGTAATCACGTTGGAAAGGTCACGCGTGACGTAGGTGGAAGTGCCGATCCAGTGTGTACAAAGCAAACATGCAAAGATCAAGTCAAACGCCCTTTACAGAAAAATGTAAAATGATTTCGGATGATTTTGAAGTTGGAGGAGAAAGTTTTTCGCCCTACCGTGGTACTTCCGCCTACGTCACGTGTGACCTTTCCAACGTGATTGCATAATGCGTGGCGCATCGCAGAGCAGTGCAAGATGAGCATTTGTGGTTAAAAAGTGGTATATAAATTTGATTTATTTTAGAAAATGACAGATGGTTTCTCTAGATAAGACTCTTATTCCTCGTATGGTATCATTAAAAGCTCTTTGAAGCTGCACTGAAACTGACATTTGGACCTTCAACCGTTTGGGCTCCATTGAAGTCCACTATATGGAGAAAAATCCTGGAATGTTTTCCTCAAAAACCTTCATTTCTTTTCGACTGAAGAAAGAAAGACATGAACATCTTTGATGACATGGGGCTGAGTAAATTATCAGGAAATTTTAATTCTGAACCGAACTAATCCTTTAAAGGAGCAGTTTATGCACAAGTCTCTTGAATTATGACAAAACACTAAGTTTCATTTAAGATTATCAAAGCATATTAACTGGTGTCTGAAGTTCATTACTCACTCTTGCACCTCGTCTTTGGTTTTGTTTGTGAACAAAACACCGACTTCACCTCTGAGAAACCTGCTCAGCTGTAAAACAAACCAGAACATTGGAATATATTATGTATATTAGCCAGAATAAGCCAGTGTAGTTAAAGGATTAGTTCACTTTCAAATAAAATTTTCCTGATAATTTATTCACCTCCATGTCATCCAAGATGTTCATGTCTTTCTTTCTTCAGTCGAAAAGAAATTAAGGTTTTTGATGAAAACATTCCAGGATTTTTCTCCATATAGTGGACTTCAATGGAGCCCAAACGGTTGAAGGTCAAAATTACAGTTTCAGTGCAGCTTCAAACGATACCAGACGAGGAATAAGAGTCTTATCTAGAGAAACCATCAGTCATTTTCTAAAGAAAATTCAACTGCATATACTTTATAAACACAAATGATTGCCTTGTATGTGCTTCCACTTTTCGTATTCTTCAAAAAGCTTACGCTGTACTTCCTACGCCTTCCCTATTCTACTTACGGAAAAAAACTAAACTGGCGCCGCGTTCGTTTCGTAAGTAGAATAGGGAAGGTGTAGGACACACAGCGTAAGTGTTTTGAAGAATATGGAAAGCAGAAGCATGTGCAAGGCGATCATTTGTGTTTCTCTAGATAAGACTCTTATTCCTCGTCTGGTATCATTTAAAGCTCTTTGAAGCTGCACTGAAACTGACATTTGGACCTTCAACCGTTTGGAGGCCACTATATGGAGAAAAATCCTGGAATGTTTTCATCAAAAACCTTCATTTCTTTTCGACTGAAGAAAGAAAGACATGGACATCTTGGATGACATGGGGGTGAGTAAATTATCAGGAAAATTTTATTTGAAAGTGAACTAATCCTTTAATAAAAGGTTCATAAAATGTGTGCAAACATTCATCATGTAGCATTTAAATAAAATAAGTGTCAACATTTGAAATGGATCAAAAAAGTTGTCATAAGAACTAAAATGTCCTAAGAAGAAGGTTTTAGGACAACTTTGTTGAAAGGTTTTGATCCACTACTGTAGATTAAATGCACTGACGTACTTTATGCAGATTATCTTTGTATTCGTCTGTCGGTCCTTTTCCCAGCGCAATCATCATGACTTTGTTCTTACCGAAGAAGAACCTGAAATGCAAAACCCAAATTCAATATTGCACATTGACAAATTTCTATATATCCTAATTATTGTTAATATGCAATTCATTTTTCCAGGTGCTCATTGCTTCTACGTTCAGTTAAAATGCTAACAGTGATTGTAAATTAATTTGCTTAAATTATTACATTATTTGCTAACTGCATTCTTTAAATTGTAATGTTGACATGCATTCTCTGTAAAGCTGCTTTGAAATGATATGTATCGTGAAAAGCGCTATACAAATGAATGTGAATTGAATTGAATTGAACATTAATCTCTTTAAAGCATGAAGAGTGTGTTTGTGTGTGTACAGGTTTAGATATACTTGTGAGGGCCAAATGTCCTCCACATATTATGACAACCGACTAGTGAGGACATTTTACTAGTTAAAAAGTCTTACAAAATTGGCCAAACATGTTTTTATTTCAATCTAGTGTTTTGCACATGTTTCTGTGATGGGAAGGTATTGGGTTAGGCAATAGTAAATATCATTAACCTGATATAAAATCAGTGGAAGTGTGTGTGTGTGTGTGTGTGTGTGTGTGTGTGTGTGTGTGTGTGTGTGTGTGTGTGTACCGGCTGTGTTTCCAGGCTGTCCTGATGTCTTTCAGTTTGTTGTTTCTCATGTTCTCTACTGAGAACACAAACACGTATCTGTAGATGTCTGCACATTTCCGCAGCTGATAAAGTGAAAAATGAAAAAATTATTTTCAAATCATAAAGCTATAGCTTTATAACACTAACACAAACTGGAGGCAAATTAGTGGCATTATAGATGTGACTCTTAATAGTCAGATTTTCTTGCTCCCATTAAAGCTGAAACATCTCAAAGAACATGATCATCTGGTTTCAGCTCCAGTGATCCCAACGAATACCCTGGTATTACCATGGTACATGCATGTAGTGTTAGTAGTATCACCCAAAATATCCATAAAAAGTCATACTAACCTCTTCAATCAGGTTTTGTTTGGATTCCAACCCCTTTTTGGTTGTTTTGGTTAAAGAAACTGTTAAAAGTAAGATAAACGAGAGTAACATTAACACATTCGAACAACCACCTGCTTCAATAACTTGACATTAAAATATATTACAGCTTAATACACATACACTGACATATTTGAGCAACAAGTAACAAACATGATTTTATTTTAGTACTGTGCCAATTAAAATGTAAACACATTCCTCTCTTTAACCACACCTCGAACTGAAAGCTCGATTAATTTTAATGTATGGGGTGTAAAGTTGAGTAATAGTAAGTGATAAAACATACAAAAACATTAAATTAATACCTTTCTTGTCTCTCTTGGATTTCGGCATGGCTCTCACGTTGTTTTCTTCTTCGCCTGATGAACTCAGAACGCTTGAGAAACAGTGAGGAATCACACCGCCGCCTAGTGGTGTTCGCTGGTACACTCATGAATATTAATGAGATCATTGGAGGAACCCTCCAGTGTTGGATTTGTAAATTTCTCACAAGGAAAAACTTTCTATTGTAAACCAGGAGGAGGCTCAGCACAACTGTGATATTAGAAGACAATACTGTATGACATAGAATAGATTATTTCTTATGATAATGCACTTATATTAGTCTATGAAGATAGTCTACACTGCGTAAAGTTTATATATTGATTTTTATAAAGGTTTTTACACTTTAAAGCACATAGTTTTTACAGTATTTGACATTATGCACAGTAGAAAACACCTTATTTTGTCAATTTGACACATTTTGTCAATAAACACATA
>NC_063064.1:30154007-30211507 GCF_018812025.1 Megalobrama amblycephala
ATGTTGATATATGATGTTATAAAATCATGCCAGAATAAAAAATATATACATTTATTACATTTTAAGATATTTTAATCACAAATGAAATGGCTGTATTGGCCTTTGGACGGTTAAACCGAATGACCTTTTGACACTTCAAAATCTTTAAAATGTTGCAAAATATAATTAAAACCTTTTGGATTCAATAAAAGAGATCTAGTTGTACTACCTTACATACTTTGGATGTCATATCTTTGTTTTTTATTATTATTAAGGCCTTTGGACAAAAAAAAATGACCTGTCACATCATTGACCCATATATATATATATATATATATTACTGTAATACAAAAAATTATTAATGAATACATTTTATTTAGGATTAAAAGTATTGTTGGTTGTTTGTGTAACAGTATTGGTTTAAGATAATACTGAAAACAAATATTGTACAGTATATCATAATTGAAATACATGGAATAGTAAAAGTAAACCAATATGATGCATTACAGTAATGAAAAGTTGAGGTTAAAATGTGCTGAAAACAATGCTGCTAAAATATGATTTTATTCAATTAATTTTTCCAAAATATAATTTTTCTATGTCGTTCTAATGATTTTAGAGTATAATATGACACAGACATGATGACAGATTTCATGATTTCCAGCCTTTGTGAATGAGATTACATTTGGATGTTGAATGGGTTTTATTAATGCATGACTTCTGAATGACTTCAAACACTGCGACCTCAGAGGAGCCGCGTGAATACGAGTGTGTGTGTGTGTGTGTGTTTGATCAAGCTGCCCTTTCTGCCCAGGCATGTGCTGACTCACTAGTAAATACTGCTGCCTTACCCTTCAGAAAAGCCACAACAATGAGCACAAAACGAAGGCGAGCAAAGAGGAAACAAGCCTGTATGTATCACATCCTGGTCATCCTGCGAGTGATTCAGAAGACCCTTATAACACTGTTGGTGTTGTGGGCTTGTCTTTGTCTGTGATTACCATCAATTATGACATCACACAGGAACTTCAAATGGGTCAGACAAGTTCGGATATGAAATAGGACAATATCTTTGTTTTCTTTGTTAGAATTTCTTTTGTATGTTCTACAGGAAGTTTACCAAGCATTTAGTCCATAAGTGGAGTTAAATGAAACATAAAGTACCCTATTATGCTATTTTAAAGGCTCCTCAGTTTGTTTTAGAGTCTCCTACAATAGATTTACATGCATCCAAAGTCAAAAAACACTTTAATTTTCTCATAATATACATCAGACTGGTCAGACGACCCGGTCTGTTGTGATTGATCTACTCTACTCTGATTGGTCCGATGGCCCTAAGATCAGCTTCACAGTTTCTATTGCTCATACTAAGTATTAAACTTTGATGCATAAAATCCTGCACAATTACAAAATGGTGTGCAATTATGTTTCTAAGCAATAGTTATCGGCAGACATTAAAAATGGCTAAAAGGTTGTTGTTTACTGGGTCTTGGAAAGCCATAAATTCATACTAAAATCCAGATGCTCAGATGCAATCAAATAATGGCAATGGCAATAAATTCTTGAGTCTTGAGACATAATGATTGTTAATGCATAAATGCTTCAGTGGCTTCACACCCAAAGGAAAGTTAGTTAATGACATTCAGAGATTATTCCATTCCATGTGAATCAGTAGAATTAAAATAATTGTTGCTCTAAGTACATAAGTGCTCTCAGAACAAGCTTATTAACACATTAAAAGTGAATTGGTGATGCATTTGCTAACAGATGGCGATGCACGTGTGTTTTCTGACATGCTGATCGTATAAGCAGTGTGTGTTTATTTCAGCGCCCATGTTAACAGATTTCAGCATTCACATTGTGCATGTAAACCTTCCTTCGGTGTCTGTAGTTCTTCCTGCTTAAGATATCTAACCCCCACACTGCTCTTTAGTGCTGACTGAAGTTTACTTCATGTGAATCACTGGTGTACATTACACCACACACATATCATTCACTCGTGTGTTTGGGAAGTGCAGATCCTACATGAGCATTTGCCTCAACAGGCTCCAGCTAATTCATTATGTTTAAGTCTTAACAAGTGATTAACGTTTGAAAGCTTATTAACAAATAATTAATCAGCTTGGTTATAATGCTCAAATATGCACAAACCAACTCCCAGATATGAACATGCATTGAGTATTTGTGTGTTAACTTGTGTGTTGAGTCTAAGTTTAGAATATGGACTCAAGGTTGTATTGAGTTTTTAATGCATCACTAAAATATATCAGTATATATCGTATAAAAGGCCACTTTTTGTATTCTGTTAAATGCTACAAAAATATCTTTGCATTCTGAATCTATGTAAAGGGATTTTTCTCAGCAAATAGTGATGCATGTAATTATTTGCATCTATTTTGATTAATTATTGGCATATAATGTAGTAAATTAGATTTAAATATGTAATCGATTGATATCACCATTCCAGAGCATCATGTTAGAATAGGTGCATATTAGTTTATTCTTGTTTTTCTGTCTCATTGAAATAGTGGTGCTTCTGTTTATGCAATACAATTATGAGTGTGCACTTAGAAAAGTAATAGCACACGCATAATTTAAGCTATATTTCCTGCTGAAGTTGAATAATTAGTATGAGTACATTAATACAATAGTATTAATGATGCTTGACTGCAAACACTGCTACTAACAAAGTCCCTTTCAAGGAAAGTCTTTTCACTCGGCGGCCATATTTGCAATGCCTCCGGGCAGCTATTTCAGGCATTCAAGCCCAAATCCTATCTATTTGAATGGAGGAATCCTGAAATCCCCAAAACTGCTTGGCGAACTCACAATTAAATAACATATATTTCAAATCAGCTACAAAATCTGACATGACCTGTCCCATGAATGTTGTTTCTTATGCTCAAATAGCGTTAAAAAAGCGTATTTTTTTCATTGCATATGCACAGTCCTAGCACGAGTCTCAGTTTTCTTTGGGAAGCGGAGACTAACGGCATCTCCATTGACTTTATCAATCAGCGAGTGGCTCTTTTGCTTAGAAGGCGGGGCGTATTCTGCCATATTGCGCGCATTGCATTTTCTCCCATTCATAACTAATAGGAGTGAACAGTCCTAATCTTTGCTGCTAATCAACAATATTTTAGTTGTCTTTTGCTGGAATATAAGCCAAACGCTTCTAAATATATTGGTATTTATATACATTTCTCATAAAATGAAAAGAATGTGCTCGTTGGATGAGACATTCACAATATTGCATCATTCAGAAAAAGAAGACGTTAATGTCTTTGCACTGCGTGAAAATCCATGTGCAATGATTGGTCAAACCCGCTGAGTTTGTGAAGTTTATTGATTTCCTAGACACTTCAGTGATATTGCTCTTCCTCTGCTTCACCTCTAAAACAGCCTGTTCTTTATCATCAATGCAGCAATGAAGAAATCATTTAGAAAGTGAACTGACTGTAGTATCTGTGACTTTAACTATATCTTCAGACGTCTCTCTCGTGCTCTGAATGGTCAACAACAGCCTACTGGAGCGACAGCAGAGATTGATGTGTTTTGTGTCTCCCTGCCGCACTCAGTGCTGTGTGTGTGTGAGGAAGAGGGTGTGATAAACTGCAGTCGGGACACTGGCTTCTGTATGTACATGTTGATCTATTGCAGTCTGGTGCAACATGCTGCCACGACTTCTTTAGGAAAACATACATTAACTCTTAAAGGATTAGTTCACTTCAGAATTAAAATTTCCTGATAATTTACTCACCCCCATGTCACCCCCTTTCTTCAGTTGAAAAGAAATTTTTGAGGGAAACATTCCAGGATTTTTCTCCATATAATGGACTTCAGCAGGGACCAACAGGTTGAAGGTCCAAATGTCAGTTTCAGTGCAGCTTCAAAGAGCTCTACATGATCCCAGACGAGGAATAAGAGTCTTATCTAGAGAAACCATCGCTCATTTTCTACAAAAAATAAAAATTATATACATTTTAACCACAAATGCTCGTCTTGCACTGCTTTGCGATGCGCCACGCATTACGTAATCATGTTGGAAAGGTCACGCGTGACGTAGGCAGAAGTACTGATCCAGTGTTTATAAAGCAAACGTGCAAAGACTAAGTCAAACGGCCTTTAAAATAAAAAGGTAAAACAATGATGTCAGATGATTTTGATGTTGGAGGAGTACTACCACAGTACTACGTCACGCGTGACCTTTCCTACATGATTATGTAATGTGTGGCGCATCACAGAGCAGTGCAAGATGAGCATTTGTGGTTAAAATGTATATAATTTTTTATTTTTTTTTTAGAAAATGACATTATTTCGTTAGATAAAACCCTTATTCCTCGTCTGGGATCATGTAGAGCTCTTCGAAGCTGCACTGAAACTGACATTTGGACCTTCAATCCGAAGTCCACTATATGGAGAAAAATCCTGGAATGTTTTCCTCAAAAACCTTCATTTCTTTTCAACTGAAGAAAGAAAGACAAACATTTTGGATGACATGGGGGTGAGTAAACTATCAGGAAATTTTAATTCTGAAGTGAACTAATCCTTTAAGAGAGATATAAATGTTTGGTACAGCATGTTACTCTCTCTCTCTCTCTCTCTATCTCTAGTCTTACTGTGGACATTATGCAGATGTGCTGGAAGCATGAAATCCCCACTGACCTACTACATTTTGCTGCAATATGCTGTATAGATCCACTGTGTGACATACTGTGTCCCACAATGCAATTCTCTTGACTTGACCTTTCACTTCCAGTGTGATGAATGAACATTTTTAAGTCTTTTTTCACAAAATTGGATATTAAAATGCAATATCATATATGTTTAACTGGGTATATATGCTACCATTCAACACTTTGGGGTCAGTATGATTGCTTTTGAAGAAATTAATTCATTTATTCAGCAAGGATGCATTCAATTGATCAAAAGTGACAGTGAAGACATTTCTAATGCTTCAAATAAATGCTGTTCTTTTGAACTTTCTATTCACGGTTTCCACAAAAATATTAAGAAAATGTGAAATATAATAATATTAAATATTCCACAAATTGCACCCCAATCACCATTAATCAAAACTGACAAAATCAAAGTGCGATCAGCTCAGAGCCTCAGCCTCCATCAGCTCAGACCCCCAGGACACTTTCTCCCGCATGAATAATTGAATCGCAGCTGAATTTAGCTTCAGTGCCGTGGATCAATGCAGGAGGCCTGAGGTTTCATTTTTGGAGGCTTCTCTTCCTCTTCTGCTGGTTTAAAAATTAAAGCTGTAATTAGCAGAATGCAGCGAGCAGCTTCTCCTGAGGGACGTTGTGACTATAAACTATCACACAACCAATCTGCCTGGAAATTGCGAATTTAAGTGTTTAGTGAATTGATGCATCCATCCATCCATCCATCCGTGGGCAGTATGAGATGTAGTCATGTTTCAGGGATGGTCGGACAGATTAAAAGAGCATTAATGTTTGACAGACGGCTTCTCATAGCATTTCAGTCAGTGGTTAGATATCTCGATGCATGTCCTTCTCATGCTGATGGAATGGGGGTGTGGATGACCTTTAGGGTGGGCCGCGCTCTGATTCAGACGGGCTGATCTCTGCCAGGCTTGCACACGTCCAGTTTGAGTGTTTGAATGACGACACAGGGCATGTCTCACCCGTGACGTGTCGTTCCCTGGGATTTATGGGCATCCTGTGGATTTTCTGACTTAGAGATGCTTAGAGATGTGCTTTGTAAGGAAATTAATGATTCTGATCTCATACTTTTGCGGATGCATAATTGTAAGGTATTACCACATTAATATATAATTCAAAGATTTGTGCATATTTACTCTATTATGCAATGGCTTATTCAAACAGACTGGATGGTGACTTATGAATATTACATACATTTCAATTTTATAACATTTTATGCATATAATCAGGGTTACTTTTTACTGTGCAAATATCGAACCTTTTGCTGCACAAACACTTTTGTTCAAAGCCTTTTACTACATTCTGAGTGATTTAAAGATCTATTTGTGAGCTTTAATGCATTATCGACCCTTTACTTCACTTCTATAAGGAGAATTCGTTATTAGCACTGTTACTCTTGCACTGATGACCATTTTTTGGCACGATTGAGAAACCGTGGGTCAACTAGAGGATAAAGTCGTCTTGTATTTTGGGTGTTGCTGAACAAAACAAACCCTTTATATCACACCTGTTATATCAGTCCTATAAGATAAAATCAGTCCTAACAAGCCTTGTGATTTTTGGATCAAAACTCTTTGGTTTTGCAATGAATAATACCGCCCCGAGCGTCAGCAGTGCAAGTTATCACACAGGAAAGACTTGAATTTAACTGTTCTTGGCCGCAGTAACAAGCTATTAACTCAATTAAGTGTTCTTTCTGGAGAAGGTTTGATAGGACTTAACATGCAAAGTATTTTCTGCCCACACCTTGTTTATGTTGAAGTCGTTGAGGTGTATTACGGGAAGGGATATGCTCTGGTTGGGCGTGCATTTAGATGTGAAAGTGACAGCCTGCGGCCGCCGGGCACATGAGATGACAGAGATATGAGATAATGAGTTTGTTTAGCGGGACATCCCGGCACATTGCTGAACACACTGGGTGCGATGAGGCTATCGGGGGCCCGGCAGGAGGCTGGATTAACCGTGACGGCCTGTCATCCGGCTCGATCATTAGACCACAATATCCTTAAAATTAAATATTAATATGTATTAAAGGTGCCCTAGAAAGTAAGCAAGCAAGGACAATAGCGAAAAATGGCAGATGGAGCTATAATAACTGACATGATCCATGATAAGATGATATTTTTAGTGATATTTGTAAATTGTCTTTCTAAATGTTTCTTTAGCATGTTGCTAATGTACTGCTAAATGTGGTTAAAGATACCATCGTTTCTTACTGTATTCACGGAGACAAGAGCTGTCGTTATTTTCATTTTTTAAACACTTGCAGTCTGTATAATTCATAAACACAACTTCATTCTTTATAAATCTCTCCAACAGTGTGTAATGTTAGCTTTAGCCACGGAGCACTATCAAACTCATTCAGAATCAAATGTAAACATCCAAATAAATACTATACTCACATGATCCGACGCATGCATGACGAACACTTTGTAAAGATCCATTTTGAGGGTTATATTAGCTGTGTGAACTTTGTTTATGCAATGATAGAGTCGAGAGCTCGGGAGGGGGCGGAGAGCGCGAGCAATTAAAGGGGCCGCAGCCTGAATCGGCGCATTTCTAATTATGCCTCAAAATAGGCAGATAAAAAAATTAATTAAAAAAAATCTGTGGGGTATTTTGAGCTGAAACTTCACAGACACATTCAGGGGACACCTTAGACTTATATTACATCTTGTAAAAAAAACGTTCGATGGCACCTTTAATATTATTATCATTTATTACCTCTTAACCACTTTTTGAGCATAGACGTGAAAATGACAATTCCAACTTAAATCTTGAATGCTTTGGAGCACAGACTTAAGTTTGGTCTCTTTTTAAAGAAGATCCTTGGCAGATTACATAAAAAAGTTAAAGGATTAGTTCACCCAAAAATGAAAATTGTGTCATTTATTACTCACCCTCATGTCGTTCCACACCCGTAAGACCTTCGTTCATCTTCGGAAAACAAATTAAGATATTTTTGATGAAATCCAAAATCTGACTCATCCATAGACAGCAAAAAAATCAACACTTTCAAGGTCCAGAAAGGTACTAAAGGGGCTGTAAAAGGGTCTATACCTCTCGGATTTCATTAAAAACATCTTAATTTGTGTTCCAAAGATGAACGAAGGTCTTACGGGTGTGGAACGACATGAGGGTGAGTAATAAATGACACAATTTTCATTTTTGGGTGAACTAACCATTTAAATAAATTTTTATATGAAATATATATTTTCCAAAACATGTTTTGCTCTAAAACTGTGAGAAAATCAAAGATATAAATCTAAACAAGTTGTGTTCCAAATTTGAGCTTGACATCTCGAAAAATTAGCTTTCAGTAAGATTTTGTTTGGGCGCAGTACCAAACGTTCCCACTAGGAAATTTGTCTCGCATTCATTTCCAATGTGGTCATTTTTGACCACTGACAATACAAGTGTGACTTTTTTAAGGACCGTTTAACCTTTTCGAATCATGTCCATGATTTTTGTGAGCGCCAAAACCTTTACTAAGTTTCGAACCATTCTGAAGAAGTAAAAAATTATAACAAAGCAAAACGTAAAATTTTTTGGTCAAAACAGCACCAGAGGTTTAAAAAAGGACAAGTTCTTCAATAAGTCATGCTTCAGCTTTCTTTAGGAAGTATGCCAACACAGGAATGAATTGCATTGAGCATTTGATTAAGATTTAATTTTATTAATAATATCCTATACTCTCAGAAAAAAGATAAAAGCTGTCACTGGGTCATCTTTGTACATTATTTACCCCTAAATGCTACATATTTCACTTTTGTACATTAGTATATTGACCCAGTGACAACTTTGTACCTTTTTTTCTGAGAGTGTTAATTATGCATGATTATTTTTGTTTTCTGTGTTTGTTTGTTTTCCTGTGAACCGTTACTGGTTTTCCACTTCTGCTTCTCCAGCTGCTCAGATACTTTATGACTGTGTCAGCTGTTGTATTAAATGTTCACACCTGTTTCACACATGTCTACTTACCTCAGTTTCATCACTGAATCCACACGTGAGCCGCCTCATTTTGTGCCTCATGCCACATCTTTTTTTGAATCACACCCTAGTTTTTGGGCTGAGCTTGTGTTGGGCGTCTTCTAAGCTCTCTTGAGGCTTTCACACTGCAGTTAACCCTGGGTTAATGTTTTTGTTAAATCCCATATCAATAAAGCCATTTTGCCACAGATAAGAGGTGTTATGAAAAATGGAAACCTTATTAAATGTGTGTGAAATCGCTGTTATGCATGGTTTCCAAGAATTTAATTCATTTTTTAAATATTTGCAACAGCAAAATACACACACACACATTGGGTTTTCATGTTTTATGGGGACTTTTCAT
Source organism: Megalobrama amblycephala (assembly GCF_018812025.1). Lineage (NCBI taxonomy): Eukaryota > Metazoa > Chordata > Actinopteri > Cypriniformes > Xenocyprididae > Megalobrama > Megalobrama amblycephala. The sequence continues at coordinate 30,163,014 of NC_063064.1, forward strand.
AGAAATAATGATTTTTATACTGTACAAACTGTATATTCTAGCCCCTAACCTTAAACCTACCCATCACAGAAAGCTTTCTGCATTTGTATATTTTTCATTCTGTATGATTTATAAGCTATTTTCCTCATGGGAACCAAAAAAATGCCCGTTCAGACCTGGTCTGTCCTCTGTATGGCCTCCGGTCAACAGTTACTGATACACACAGAGATCATTTTGAGGTTATTTTCTCTCACTCTATTTGTAGTGCTGTATTCAGGAAGAAGAGAGGCCTCAAGGGAATATATATATATATATATAATGTATGTATGTGTGTGTGTATGTATGTATTCATTCATTTTTCTTCATAGAAAATCTGTGAATCTATGAAAATGAACCTACTGTATTGTTGTTTCTTATTCCATTGTAATTTAATGAAACATGGAATAAACTGCAACCTGTATTATTTTTATATTCTGCACAATTATGTAAGTGTTCTTTGGCATTGCAACTGAATTTCCCTTTTTTAATAACTTGCCATCATTATTTGGATGCACTTCAAGGAACATGCTTGTCGCAGCCAGGGAATTCTCCAGGTTTCTGTCTCGACCTGCCCTAATTCTAGAACTTTTTTTTTGTTGTCTTGTACAAATAATTGTTGTGCTTGTTAAAGCAAGCTTCACAATTACACTCAGTCATGTTGTTTGTTAAACCCTTTTAATCCTAAGTATTAAACTTCGACACGTAACTCGGACATAATGAAACCTCAAATCATGCGGCTTACTTTTCTTCTAGCAGATGATAAAATGTGACACGGATTTTAGTCACTTCAGCAGCATTTCATCATTTCATTTGAGAAAACTATCATCAGATACACTCAGAAAGGTCTTCACTACAACCCACCAAAATAAAAGTTGAAGAAATAGTGACACATATATTACTGTTGTTCTTCACAAAGTAAAAACAACAATTACTAATAATTAGACTTGTGCCGATATTCGGTAATGCGATAAATCGCGATAATGAATATGCACAATATTGTTGTGTACACTTCAGAATACCGTAAATAATAATTTATTACCAATTATTAATTTTTTATAAGGCAATTAAGAATACTTTACCCATCAATCGTATAAAATGCAACAACACCGCTGTATTCTGCGTCAAAAGGACATGCGCTCAGATGTAAACAATCCCAACGTGCATTCAGTTTGAAGAATTCAAATTGATTAGACATCCTTTTTGATTCTTAAAATTTAAATAAACCTTTTAAATGGAATCCAGAAAAATGAAAATGAAAAGCATGGAATTTGGGAAAAAATATATATGATATAGATTCACACTCTCTCTCTCTCTCTCTTGCACATGGAGGACAATATGATCAGTGTGAAATATTTGCTCACAACATGCTATAAACTCACATGGTGAAGACGTCGCAGGCTGTAAACGGAGGGGCCAATGAACGTGTCAGGGAAAGAGTATTAGTGATAAATCACGGTGTGTGTGTGTGTGTGATTTATCAATTTGATTATGGTCAGGCTGCTGTCTGCATACACACACACACACACACACACACAGTGAATGAGCATAGAAGGATGTGTTCTCTCTCTCCTGTGGATCTCATGTTATTAAACAAATCGCTGATTTCCTGCATTTGCTGCATTTTATTTCTGCACATGCAGCAGTATTTCAGCTCATACGGATCACTGGTCAACACACCTTTGAATAGATTGAGACGAGTAGAATAATTTGTGTCACAGAAAAAAAAAATTGTCAGGGAACTGGTTGCAGTCTTTTAAGCCTTTAAGCTGCACACAATGTGCTCACATGCAAGATGGTTCAAGAGGGCTAATAAACAACAGAGACCCATAACTTTTATAGCCAGCAGACCTTCATTACTGTAGATTCAAACAGCTGGCCATAAACATTTTCCATCTCATATTAGCATATACCTCTGGACAGGGTAAGTCCTCCTGGGATGTGAGTATTTATGAGTTTGGCAGTTGCATACTTTTTCCCCTCTATTTTCACTTCCCAACCAAGACAAGAAGCTAATGCAACAAAATAAAGACCAAAAGATGCACATCATGTGTGCAGTATCTGCGTATTTTATCATTTGAAATTTCATTCATTTGTAGTAGGCCTATAACTTTATTCCCCAACAAGGTCCTCAATCAGTAACTGATGATGTTCAAACAGCAGTGAAGTGTTTTGGTAACACTTTGCTTGAAGGGGTGTGCATAAGACTGACATGACACCTTCATAATCTTGACATGACACGTGTCATGAATATAAAGGAGGTTTTATGAATGTTTATGACAACTGTCATTAAGTGTCATTTGCTCAATTATGTCATTTTTAATGCAAAGATGACATTGTTTGAGATGTCCGAGTTATGACAACTTGACATAAACCAACACATCATAACCTGTCAGTGTCTTTGTCATGACAACTTGACATTAGCAAAACATCATAACCTGTCATAAACATGACATAGCAGATTAATTATCAAACTTAAAAAACTACTTAGCTTTATGGGTTTACATTGCATTACATTATTTTGGTAACACTTCAGTATAGGGAACACATATATAAACGATTAACTATGACTTTTCCCTCAATGAACTCTTAATTTACTGCTTATTATAGTTAATTGTTAGGTTTAGGTATTGGGTAGGATTAAGAATGTAGAATAAGGTCATGCAGAATAAGGCATTAATATGTGCTTTATAAGTACTAATAAATAGCCAATATATTAGCCATATGAATGCTAATAGTAATAAGCAACTAGTTAAAAGACCCTAAAATAAAGTGTTACCATTATTTTATAACAGTGTCATCTTTTTTACGAAATTTGAAATTGTCTATTATCTGACCTTATGTTGGAGGAAACTTAAAAAAAACAAAAAAACGAAAAAAAAAAACATGAAATGAAAAATAGTCATGACGCTGTTATAAAATTATTTGTCAGAGTATTGTCACTTAATGACATTTTAATGACAAGTTCAATTTGTACCACTGTACTTGAGCTCAAGATACATATTCATGACACTATTATAATGGCCTCATGTCAAAACCAACCACATGACAGTTTAATGTAATGTTAACCTATTAAGCTAAATGATGTCAAGTTGTCATGACAAAGACACTGACAGGTTATGATGTGTTGGTTTATGTCAAGTTGTCATAACTCGGACATCTCAAACAATGTCATCTTTGCATTAAAAATGACATAATTGAGCGAATGACACTTAATGACAGTTGTCATAAACATTCATAAAACCTCCATCATATTCATGACATGTGTCATGTGATGATTATGAAGGTGTCATGTCAGTCTTATGCACACCCCTTCAAGTAAAGTGTTACCAGTGTTTTTGTGCAGTGCATGATGGGACTCATTTATAAAGCATTCGGTCAGTAGCCAGATGTCTGTGCGATGACTTTGTCACGCAAGGTTTCTCATCTGTTGCCGTCTGTCCTTGTAAGGTTTATATTAGCTTCTCAAACAAACAGGAAAGCTGGCCTTATGGGGTTTGGGAATGAACCAGTTCTCTCATTGCTGTCATTCCTGTCTGACTCTGTCCAGATGAGATTAGGGTCAGTGTTTAGTGGATTAAAATCATTCCTCACTATAATTGTGGGTTTAGGTGAACAAGTGAAAGTGAACAAACATTGTGTTAAAGATGCTGACTGATTGTTGCTCCTTTATGTTGAGTTGAAGCTTTAGTTTATATAAACGCCTGGCAGAACTATAATTTGCTAGTTGCCGCTGTTGGTTTGAGGCCATAGGGGGCGGAACGTGCATTTATGCATGTGCATGTCATCAATGTTTTTGCACTGTGATTGGACGTTAAAGACTGCACACTTTAAATGTATAAAAGTTTGGGGTCTGTACGATTTTTAAATGTTTTTGAAAGAAGTCTGAGACTCTTTTGCTCACCACAGCTGCAATTATTTGATCAAAAATGCAGTAAAAACAGTAAAATTGTGAAATATTATTACAATTCAAAATAGCTGTTTTTTATTTGAATATATCTTAAAATGTAATTTATTCCTGTGATGCAAAGCTGAATTTTCAGCATCATTACTCCAGTCTTCAGTGTCACATGATCCTTCAGGATTCTTTGATGAATAGGAAGTTCAAAAGAACAGTATTTATTTGAAATAGAAATCTTTTGTGACATTATAAATGTCTTTAATGTCACTTTTGATCAGTTTAATGTGCCCTTACTGAACAAAAGTATTATTTAAAAAATGTATTGTATATCAGCTTAATTGTTAAATGTACTTATCATATTGACAAAGTCAACAGACATGGACTAAAACCCACAAAACTAATTGTGAAGATCAAATACCTCATATCATGAGTAATATCTTGAACCTGATGACAGACTATTTTTGTTGCTGCAACACTGCAGTTTCTGCCCGTGGGGAAAAATAAAGCTTTGTATGTATGTAAACTGATATTAATATCCAATATCTTATTATAGCATCTCACAGTGCATGCTTTAATATCTCTTCATATAGTTTATTGTGGAAATATTCATTAGATTATGTATTCTAATCACAGTAAGACTCTCTTTACCCTGTACAAATGTCCAGACTGAGCATTGTGATCAGATTGTGTCCTTCTGTCCTCTGCATCAGTGGTAATAACGCCACCCTGCATCCAGCAGGAAGTGATGCGCTGTGCTGTGATTGGCTGATGCAGGTGATGAACTCCGGTGACCTGCAGAGCTCTGCAGCAGTAGCAGCGTGATTCACACACCAGCACTTTAGGAACAGCGTTCAATCACCATCAGTCCAGACTCCAGCCACAGTCTCAATCACACACACAGAGAGAGAGAGAGAAAATACAGTGACCAGCGGGAGCATCAAATATCTTACTGTACAGAAGGTTAGCAGGTTATTGGGTTACATAGATAGATAGATAGATAGATAGATAGATAGATAAAACCACAGGTGAATGGATGGAAGGATGGATGGATGGATAAATATAAATGGATAGACAGATGGATGGATGGATGGATGGATGGATGGATGGATAAATAAATGGATAGATGGATGGATGGATGGATAAATAAATGGATAGATAGATAGATAGATAGATAGATAGATAGATAGATAGATAGATAGATAGATAGATGGATGGATGGATGGATGGATGGATGGATGGATGGATGGATAAATAAATGGATAGATGGATGGATGGATGGATAAATAAATGGATAGATAGATAGATAGATAGATAGATAGATAGATAGATAGATAGATAGATAGATAGATAAAACCACAGGTGAATGGATGGAAGGATGGATGGATGGATAAATATAAATGGATAGACGGATAGATGGATGGATGATAAATTGATGGATAGAATGACAGAACAATAGATAGAACCAGAGATAGATAGGTGGATGGATGGATGGATGGATGGATAGATAGATAGATAGATAGATAGATAGATAGATAGATAGATAGATAGATAGATAGATAGATAGATAGATGGATGGATGGATGGATAAATAAATGGATAGATGGATGGATGGATGGATAAATAAATGGATAGATAGATAGATAGATAGATAGATAGATAGATAGATAGATAGATAGATAGATAGATAGATAGATAGATAGATAGATAGATAGATAGATAGATAAAACCACAGGTGAATGGATGGAAGGATGGATGGATGGATAAATATAAATGGATAGACGGATGGATGGATGGATGGATGGATGATAAATTGATGGATAGAATGACAGAACAATAGATAGAACCAGAGATAGATAGGTGGATGGATGGATGGATAGATAAATAAATGGATAGATAGATAGATAGATAGATAGATAGATAGATAGATAGATAGATAGATAGATAGATAGATAGATAGATGGATGGATGGATGGATGGATGGATGGATGGATGGATGGATAAATAAATGGATAGATGGATGGATGGATGGATAAATAAATGGATAGATAGATAGATAGATAGATAGATAGATAGATAGATAGATAGATAGATAGATAGATAGATAGATAGATAGATAAAACCACAGGTGAATGGATGGAAGGATGGATGGATGGATAAATATAAATGGATAGACGGATGGATGGATGGATGGATGATAAATTGATGGATAGAATGACAGAACAATAGATAGAACCAGAGATAGATAGGTGGATGGATGGATGGATGGATGGATAGATAAATAAATGGATAGATAGATAGATAGATAGATAGATAGATAGATAGATAGATAGATAGATAGATAGATAGATAGATAGATAGATAGATAGATAGATAGATAAAACCACAGGTGAATGGATGGAAGGATGGATGGATGGATAAATATAAATGGATAGACGGATGGATGGATGCATGGATGGATGGATGATAAATTGATGGATAGAATGACAGAACAATAGATAGAACCAGAGATAGATAGGTGGATGGATGGATGGATAGATAAATAAATAGATAGATAGATAGATAGATAGATGGAATGACAGAACAATAGATAGATAGATCAATCTTATTGACACTGACCCAAACTTTTAAATGCCGCTGTAAGTAATATTTCTCTACAGTGTTTGTAGTTTGCAGCGCTGAATGTGTTTGAACTTTTTAGGAGACAAACAACACGTGTTTTGTCCATTTTTAAGAGGTTTCCTTGGTTTTAAGAGTATTTTCTGCCACAGTTTCTGTGGCAACAGGGAAGCAAAGGTCAGCGGTGTGTGTTTTGGATGGCATGTGATTAGCTGAAGTGTCTTTCTTTGTGTTTTATGTGTGTTAGAGCGTGTGTGTGTGTGTGTGTGTCTTAAGGGCAGTTTCCTGTTCAGTCTCTTGAGATGATCAAGTGCCCTAGTTAGTATGCTGACATCATGTCGGTCTGTGTCCTTTATAGACATGTGGCTCATTCAGCTGCACTCCAGCGTCACATGCCATGAGGACGGATGTGTTCTGTTTACTCCCCCGTAGTAACCATGATGCCGGCCAGAGCGTAACCCTCACAGCAGGCCGTAAATGTGATCAAGGCCTTGATACACACTCAATGCTCTATTTCTGTGGTGATCTCAAGCGTTGCCGTAGCAACAGGGAGTGATGCCTCTGAGATGATTTGATTCCCTGTAGAAAGAAGCCCTCCGGCGTGCAAAGACGTTCTACATTTTGTTTACAAGTTTGATTAACTGCCTCTTTACAGCTGTCAATCATAGTTTTCAGGACGTAAGCAGCAGACGCATCTAAGTAATGGTTTTAGTGCTTTCAGAAGCGGTGGTTTCTTGTTTCCTGGTTTTAATTGACTTCACAGGCTGCTATAAAGCAAACCGAGACCACATAATAACATAAGTGATGTTTTATTCTGTACTGTGCCTGCTTTAAACATGCATCCGAATATCTATGGAAAACAAATATATTTATTAATAATAATAATAATGCATATGCAGTTATTAAAATATATATTCATATGTATGTATTTATATTACTGATCAAAAGTTTGGGGGCGGTACGATATTTTAGATAAAAAATACAGTTAAAACATATGAAATATTATTACAATTTAAAATAACTGTTTTCTATGTGAATATATAGTAAAATGTAATTTTACTTGTTTATTTGTAAGATTATAAATGTCTTTACTGCCACTTTTGATCAATTTAATGCATCTTTGCTGAATTAAATTTCCTTAGGATATACTTTTAAATATTATATATATTTATAGCATGTATATTTAAATCACTTGCTACTGCTAATAAATACACAGACACACTGTTGTGAGCATGTAAGATATGCTGCTGCTGCATAAATACAGAAATCCCGAAGCAGATCTAGGCAGGTGGAGCTGGGGAGGTGGAGGAGTTCACAGGAACTCAGACTATTTAAAAGTTGAGCAAGCAATCTCGTTGGCTGCACAGGATCAACAGAGGCCAATCAGCTTGTAATCATGTGATTGCATGTAAAGGACCAATCGGCATGCGCCCTCTAGTGTTTCATGACTGAACTAGATATGTATATACATTTCTAATGGCATCCAATAACACTAAGTTAATTTTTTCAGTGTCTCATTGATCATCTGTAACATGAATAAGTTCACATGTGTCCACCCTTCGGTCAGCTTCTGCTGCTTTTCCACTGTCAGTATTGGGTTACAGAGCTGCCCCATTCCAGACACCTTGGGGTGGGCGCACAGACCTCAGACGCCAGGGGTTTACCGGAGGATTCCTGAGCTCAAGGATCAATCAGACTCAAATGAATGAATGGCTATGACTGGGCAGGACTGCTTTATGTTATTTATTCAAGTCACTTGAGTGCAACAAAGATACTTGCACTATTGCAAAAACACAAAGCAGAAGCGCCTTCATTGTAGTTTTCTTCCATGTCACAATAATTCCTGCCCAAAATAAAGGTGCCGGGCCTGATTGATTAGTAGTTAGTTAGTAGTGTGTTGAAACTGGCAGTTATGGTAAGGGGCGGGACATTTCCCAAACATGCTCGAAGCACTTGGCCAATCACAACACACTGCTCCAGCCGACCAATCAGAGCACATTGTGCTTTTAAGAAGGCGGGGCTTCATAGAGACAGGAACTAAACAGCATGTTACTGACAGACTGGGAAGAGAGGAGCTGCAACAATGGAGAATATGAGGAAAATAATCAACATTCAAGCATGAAAACCTGTTCTAGTAGAGCACAAAAACAAAATCAAGATTAATTGCTTTGAGTCTTTTGTTTTACTGCAAGCATTACATCATGTGAATCATGTTTCTGCACTGATGTCAGACTATTTATTTGTTATGAATCATCTGATCTTGTGGTTTGAGCCCATCAGGCTCCTTAAAAAGTTAAGATTAGCTTTTAATTCATTGGATTCTCCACAAAATGTGGCACTGTTGCCACAACAGGAAAGTTGTCATAATATAAAATAATTATATTGTGATGCACACCTTTTCCATGTTATAAAATGACTCAGTGTGTGATAAGATTTGATTCCTACGGTCCAGCCCCGTTATACTCATCTAAGGTGTGTCTGTGTGTCGCAGGTGGGAGGAGGAGCTGTCGAGAAGAGAACAGATGGAGTCGATGGTGCAGACGCTACAGGAGGTGAGCTGACCTGCGCAGGAGCCGTCTAGACGCTCTCGCTGTGATACTAATTACATTTACCGTTATATGACGTCTGTGTGTCACTTTATGACCCTGAAATCTAGCACACATCCAGATATCATGATGCAGGTATTATACTGCTAAAGGAGACATATTTAACATGATTTAAAGCACAAATAAACGGAGCACCACTAATGAAGTGTTTCCCCTATAAACAACAAATGGACTTTTCCTCCTTTTCCCCCCAAAAAATACATTTTGTTTCTGACCAAAATATAGAATATATGCTTGATATGTGTTGTAAACAGCACAGCTTAAAAAATATGTTTCAAATTTTAAATATATTTAATTTAAAACCTTTCTTAGAAAACATGCTTCACTTGGACAACAACAACAACAAAACATTTCCAATCTCAAAATACATTTTCAGTCAATTTAATATACAGGAAATATATTGAAGAAATATATTGGATACTTCAATATACTTCAAGTATTAAGAAAAAAAATACATTTCCGGTCTGAGTGAATGCAAAATGTATTTTATTTAAATATATTTTGGACAACATAAATATGTTTACATTGAGAATATAATTAAAAATGGTCAGAAAATATGTGATGAAATATATATGAAAACATACAAGAAAATACATGTCCAATACTAAAATAAATTTTGAGTGAAAGGAAAATGGATTATTTTTTACATATATTGTGTAAAATATAAATAAATTTACATTTAAAATATATTTATAAAAATATGTGAGGAAATATATTAGAAAATACACTTCAAGGGGCAACAAAATACATTTCCAATCTTAAAATACACTTTGAGTGAATGCAAAATGTATTTTGGACAATATAAATATATTTACATAAAAAATGGCCATTAAATATATGAAGATAATTTTTAGAAATCATACTTCGAGGGGCAAGAAAATACAGCATGTTTCCCATCTTAAAATACATTTTGAGTGAATGCAAAATGTATTTTTTAAAATGCAATCAAAAGTCAGAGATTTCAAACAATTTGAATATTTTAAAGTATGAATAGTAAGCACTCCTTAGTGCCCACATAGTAACAACATTGAGCTCTTTTATTTTAAACAAGAAAATTAAATCAGGCATTTCATGATGCAACCCTTTTAAAGTATTTATACCATCATGCTAAAATACATGATGAGTAAAAGTTCCCACACATGTGATCTGAGCAAATATAAACTGTGTGTGTGACCTCCAACAATCTGGGTCAGGATGCATTTATCCGTGTCGGTGTTTAAACATGACGACAGACCCGTTTGTACCGGACCACCGCCTCAACAGCAGTGCTGCATCCCATGTCTCAAACGCCCAACATTCCCCAGAATCACGCTGCAGGTGTGAGATCCATCTTCTGCTGATGCAGCGGGAAAATCAATAAACGGCTGCATCTGTGTTTGTGTTGGATTATGGGTCAGCAAAAGCGCTGAGGAGAAAACCGTCCCCAGAGAGCCCAAACATACCCAGAACCTGCCTTTTCAATTCTGTCCTGAGCCGTATGGATTTCCTCTCCAACCTTCAGCATCGCCTCTGTGGGGATTTCATTAGTCTGGAGAGTGTGTGTGTGTGTGCTTTATGCCATTTAACATGAAGATCTGTAAGCTGTATTCATAAAGTGAAGGCCTGTAATACCAGGAGGAAGCTACCCAATAACAAAACATGTCTATTTCATGCTATTTCAACCTATTAAGACCAAACTAAACCCAGACTCAGAGTGTAATGTCATCACAAACAGGCTGTTTAGTGTATTCTTATGCTGCTTTGCTTTCGTGTGTCTGTTTATGTGTGTGTTCAGAACGTAAACGAGTCCGAAGCCATCCAGGACGAGTTGAACGAGAAGGTTGAAAGACTGAAAGCTGAACTGGTGGTCTTTAAGAGCCTCATGAGTGATGTGAGTATTTCCATATCTAGAGACCAGTATACTGTTTCACTGACAGTTTCTTCAGAGCAAAGTAATCGATTTGTATTCATTATACCCAGCTAACAGGTTATGATCAAACAATCTTCTAGTAACATTAATAGAATGTTCGTTCAAAGTTATCTGTTCTATTATAATGTTCTCAAAACATCAAATGGAAAGTTTTTTCTGATATGTGTTTAATTTAAAGGATTAGTTCACTTAATTTACTCACCATCCAAGATGTTCTTGTCTTTCTTCAGTCAAAATGAAATTAAGGTTTTTGAAGAAAACATTCCAGGATTTTTCTCCATATAGTGGACTTCAACAGGGACCAATGGTTTGAAGGTCCAAATGTCAGTTTCAGTGCAGCTTCAAAGAGCTCTACATGATCCCAGACGAGGAATAAGAGTCTTATCTAGAGAAACCATCCGTCATTTTCTAAAAAAATTAAACATTTATATACTTTTTAACCACAAATGCTCGTCTTGCACTGCTCTACAATGCACCACGCATTACGTAATCATGTTGGAACGGTCACACATGACGTAGGCGGAAGTACCGCGGTAGGGCGAAAAACTCCATCTCATTTTTTCCTCTAACTTCAAAATCATCTGACATCATTATTTTACCTTTTTTTGTAAAGGGCGTTTGTCTTAGTCTTTGCACGTTTGCTTTATAAACACTTGCTCGGTAGGCTACTTCCGCCTACGTCACGCGTGACCTTTCCAACATGATTACGTAATGCGTGGCGCATCGCAGAGCAGTGCAAGATGAGCATTTGTGGTTAAAAAGTATATAATTTTTTTTTTTTTTTAGAAAATGAGCGGTGGTTTCTCTAGATAAGACTCTTATTCCTCATCTGGGATCATGTAGAGCTCTTTGAAGCTGCACTGAAACTGACATTTGGACCTTCAACCCGTTGAACCCCAATGAAGTCCACTATATGGAGAAAAATCCTGGAAAGTTTATTGCTTTTCGACTGAAGAAAGAAAGACATGAACATCTTGGATGACATGGGGGTGAGTAAATTATCAGGACATTTTAATTCTGAAGTGAACTAATCCTTTCATGGGAAATGTTCTTCAAACATTTTTTAGAACATATTTGAAGTTCATGAAGTACAGTATAATTGATTTGTTTTATCACATCATCAGATCACGACATAAGAATGTGTTTTATTCCAAATAAAACTCAATAATTCATGTGGATGTTTTTTTTTATTACTATATTTGATAAGAATCTCAATCAAGTCTTTATTAGCTTAATTCCAAAGTAAACCCCGCTGGCTGTTTTCTGTTTCACGACAGCAGAGAAACACGCTCTGCCTTATTTGGCTCTTTTCCCCTGCAGCAGAAACACAGAGCTGAGACAATACACACACACACTGACTTCTGCTTTGTCATATTGCCATTGTTTCATATTCACACACACCTTCCATTTATACCAGCTGATCTGGATGGTGAGGAATTAATAAACCGTTTATTCAGATGTCACCTGGATTTACAGGTTAACGTTACTTCACTTTCGCATCGCCTCTTCTGTCAGCTAGTCATTCACACGAATGTCACCGTGTGCCAGTAAACACCATAAATAGATTTGTGGCGATAAAAACTCTGAACTGATGTATTTATTATAAAGGCTGGCGGGCGACGCCGCTCTAGAGACGTAGAGAACCAGAGGAAAATCCTGGACCTGAAAGTAAGAGAGAATGCAAGACATCATCTGTAGTTAATAAAGGAAAACAATTGCTTTGATTCGTTTCATTTGCATCTGTTTCAACAGACCACACGCAGAGTTAGCATTAGTTAACCATCTGCAGCGTCCATACAGAATAAATGAGTCGCAGCAATTGTTTCCCATGAGGCTTTTAGGTGAAATTAACTGCTCAAGCTGGTTGCGTGCGTGTGGATTCACCACAAGACTAACTTGTTGGTCTTAGCATCTGTGTGCAATGACAGTGATTTATGACTGATGTGTTTAGCTTATAATTGACATTCAGCATGAGATTACAGTGATTTGAAGTGGCATAATGAGTTTTATGAGAATGAGTTTCTCAGTTTGAATAAGCATATTGACACATACACACTGCAGCTAAATATAATTATCCCTTAATACTGTTTCTTTCACTCTAAATTACATTTGACGACTGCATTTTCCAACCCAATTCACTCCTGAACAACAATTTTAGTGACATACGAAGTTCTCATGTGTGCAGTCCGTGTGGATTGACAGGCGATCTAACCAATCATAACGCCGAATTCGCCATTTTGTCTGTCAAAGCAGTCAGGGGAGTGAGTAGATTAACGTCGGTGGACTTGAATTTGAAAAATAGTGTGTACTGACGTCGTTCAGTGGTTGAAACAACATTCCTTCTGATGTTCATTCATGTTTATTTGATGCTATAAATTAACTAGTAGGAAGAGATGATCGGTTCACGAGCCGCTTGAGCTGAGGCGCTACAGCGATCTGTCACGACACATTAAAGAGCTACAAAACGATATTTATTGTTTAAATTTCTTTTAAAAAAATACAAAATTTGAAACTTTGTTTCATATCAAAAGTAACCCGCTGTGCCTTGTCTGTCAACGCATTGTCAGTGTCCTCTTTGCTCAGCGTTTTCATGGATTTTCAGATGTAGCAACAGTATGTGCTAGGCTCTAAATGCTAGGAAGTTTAAAAAAAACAAACAAAAGGAAACTTGTACAATGACAGACAAACCACAAGTGAAACATAAGTACTATATATACACAGACATCCTTGTGAAACAAGAAAACAAGGGGGCGTGGTTAATGGGAAACACCTGGGGAACTTAATCAACATGAAAAACTACAAAGAACTACAAAGCAAAGCACACGACAGGAAATAGCATAAAAGTCTACAAACACACAATATATGACAGCAATGTGTATTTTGTTAATGTGTATGTAATATTAAAGTGCTCCACACTTATTTTAATAAATGTTGAAATATATATTTTAATTTACAAATATTAATTTTATTTAAAAATACTAACATTTATTTTTTTATTTAATATTTTTTATTTCATTTTTTATTTTAAACATTTATTTTTTAATTATATATATATATATATATATATATATATATATATATATATATATATATATATATATATATATATTTTTTTTTTTTTTAATATTAATTATTTTTATTTTAAAAATTCAAATTTTTTATTTAAAAAAAAAGTATAAATATTTGAGCAGATTAATTTGCTCATCATTCCGACCATCTTTGATATTTAAATAAGGCCATTGTTATTATGCTTACAAAAGAAAAGTGGATTGATTTTGCTTACTTGTTCATACAGGCAGTATATGGTTCACTATATGGAGAGTCACAGCTGTTAATAAATCAAATACTGACTGCATTTAGCCCATGTCAACCATCGCAAAACTTTGCAGTGTGCACGTGGCCTGTGTGTAAATATAGAGGCATGGGAGTGAGAATAAAGTGACTAAGCACAAATCGAATGACATTGCAATTGTCAATCTTGTTTCTCCAGCATCATAATCCAATAGTTTCCTTCTCATTTTCTAACACTGCTTGAATCTTTGTTTAGCAAATGACCGACCTCGACACCAAGATCCAGGAGAAAGCCATGAAGGTGGACATGGACATCTGCCGGAGAATCGACATCACGGCCAAGCTGTGTGACGTGGCTCAGCAGAGGAACTCGGAGGACATGTCGAAAATGTTCAGTCCTTCCAGAGCACCAGCAGACAGGGTGGGTAAAACCTTTACTGCAGTGCACACAAGGTGATCACATTGCAGTGCAGCCAAACCCACGCTATAGTTCCAATGCATGGCTTGATTTTAATATGTGCCTGTAATATTTTTCATCTCAGGCGGCTGTTGCATGCAGAAAGAAGGAGAAGAAGCCGTTATCGGATGAGGAAAGCTCAGAGATGGATGCTGATCCCAGCACTTCAGAGGAAGACGTTCCCTTCAACATCACAGACGAGATGAAACGCATGCTCAACCATCTGTGAGTCCTCACAAAAAACTAACAGAGCAGAGGGACAGATTCAGGGTTCAGACTGCAGTCAGATGGATTGAGATTGCTTCACGTCTGTACTCTGTCACCATCACGTGGTGATGCTAAGAATTGCAGACGGACAAAAGCTATTTGGGGGGGAATTGTGCAGGTTGTTCTTTTTCCATGTAGATTTCAATGTCATGACCTTGTAAAGCCTGTATCTCTGTGTTTCTCTGATTCTCACTTCTGCTAAGAGCTTTATCTACTTTTGCAGCAATTTTCTACAGCATTTATTAATTTTACATGATGTTAATTTTAACATTTACTAATACATTATTAAAATCAAAAGTTGTGTCTGTTAACATTCGTTAATGCACTGTGAACTAACATGAACAAACAATGAACAGTTAAAACTGTGAAAACTCATTGTTAGTTCAAGTTAGGTAATGCATTAACTATTTACAGTTAAGAATAGTTAATTGTTATTAATATTATTTTAACTAATGAGACCTTATTGTAAAGTGTTACAAATAATTGTTTAAGGAACGTTACTGCCATAGAGAAATATTCCATTCAAAACACAAAATTGTCATTTTCTTCAAAAACAGTGCCAACCAAACTAAACTTTGTTAGTTGTTAATATATTTATAATTAAAATATCTTTATAAAGAAAAATAAATTAAAGTCGAATTTTATTTAGGTGGAGAAATTCCTTTAATTGCTGAATTAGATTTATGCAATAATGGCATTCATTCCACCTAGTTTTTTTTCTCAGACAAAAGCTTGTCTGAGACTCAAATTAATGATTGATTTAATTACAAATGACTAAAGAAATCAAATCAAATCATGTTCAGGTGGAGTACTTCTTTAAATTGACCTGTTCACACTGAAGTCACATTGCAAAACTATGGAAGCTTGTTTCCGCCATGAAATAAAAAATAAAAAAGGTCATTGCGACTTTTTATCTCACAATTCTGACTTTTTTTCTTGCTATTACGAGTTTATATCTCAAAAAGTCAGAATTGCGAGTTATAAAGTCAGAATTGCGTGATACAAAGTCAGAATTGTGAGATATAATCTGAGAAATAAAATCAGAATTGTGACTTTATATCACGCAATTCTGAGAAAAAAGTCTGAATTGCAAGTTATAAAGTCCGAATTGCTTGATAAAAAACTCGCAATTGCAAGAAAAAGTAAGAATTGTGAGATAAAAAGTCGCAATTACCTTTTTTATACAAGCTTCCTTAGACCCAGCTAACGATATGTTCTAATAATGTGTTCTCCCATTGACTTAGGAAAAAGTTTGTTTTCTGAATGTTCTCTGAATGTTCAAAACATCCAGTTGTTTAAATGTTTTAAAAACTTTTTTTTTCATGATTATGTGAACATTTAGAGAACATTATTAAGGACCAGATAACTTTCAAACAAACACTCAATTAACGTTACTGGAAGAACGTTTGTTTATAACGTTCTGAGAACGTTTCCTGTTCTGGGGATGCATATCCAATTTATTTTGACTTAAGAATGCGACCCAGATCCAAATTGAAAATGTAAGATTCAATGCAAATTTTGCCATTCACAGTGAGGGAAAAATCAGATTTGGGCCTCCTTCAGCTGCAGTGTGAAAGTAGTGTATGTCTCTATATGTCTTTGTATGTATCCGTCCTCTCTCGTTTTGTCCGTGATTGTCTTCACTGCCTGCTCTTTCTCTGTGCTTTCTTTCTGCCCCTTTCTTTTTCCTCACGTGCAGACATTGTTCAGATAACTCATTTGTTGCTAGGCGGGAGACGTTTGAGATCGATGATGACTGTGACAGTCTGACGTGGGAGGAGAACGATGATACGCTGCTGCTATGGGAAGATTTCACCAACTACAATGTACCCTGTGCCCTTACCAACAGCACCGGCGCTCTCGACTGCAACGGAGACGCTCATGAAGCGGTGAGTTTACATATATCATCATTATACACTACCGTTCACAAGTTTGGGATCGGTAAGATTTCTTAAAGATACATTACGTAACTTTTGGCCCAAGCTGATGTTGGTTCTTGTTTTATTACGAGCTCTGTCGCATTCTCTTTTTGCCAGCAGACTCTCCTCTGTTCGGCGTTTGTTTAAATATGTGTGAAATATGAGTGAAATAAGCCTGTTTCTCTGTTGTGTCTCAGGACGGCGGTCTTGGTAGTCTCATCGATGAGACAGAGTCTCTTATCAAGACCAGAGAGCAGGAATATCAGAAGACTATCGGACAAATTGAGGTTTGAATGTGCTGTTTTTCTTTATTGTCCTTCCAAACCAAACTGTGATTTTGTTTGTCCCTCTACTGAACCTCATATACGATGAAGTTGAATGTGTTTTCTTCACCAGCCCTGGAACTTGATTCCAGACATATTTATATCGTTCTCTCACTCACACAGATGGAGTTGGCCACCGCTAAGAGTGACATGAACAGACACCTGCATGAGTACATGGAGATGTGCAGCATGAAGCGAGGGCTGGACGTGCAGATGGAGACGTGCAGGAGAATGATCAAGGGTGGAAGGTGATTCACAGCCACAGCTTCTCAACTTATAGTGCTGATTTAAGATCGGAAATGCCTATTGTTTGTAGTATTCAAAAGTACTGAAGACAAAGCTCAACAGAAGGGCTTTTCACACTTTATCTAGTTAATCATGGGTCATTGTAAACCCTGGGAAACGGAATACTGGGTCATCTTGCTTCACGTTTCACAGTGCTCATAATTTACCCAGGGTTAACAATTAATCTTGGGTTTTCATAAGGTGCATATTTGTGGTGTCAGTGTCATAAAGCATAGGCAATGAAAGCACATTTTAAAGGGGTCATGAACTGCAATTTTTAATTATTTTATTATGTTTCCGAGGTGCACTTATGATGTTAATATTTTACATAAAAAAATTTCATAATTTAGAAATAAATGGCCATTTTCTACCCTGGTTTTAGCACTCTGATTTGAACGCTTGATTTATAAATCGAGGGAACGAAACAGTAAATCGTGTGCACGATTTAACAAATTGAGGGAACGAATTTGTAAATTGTGCGTACGAATTAGCAAATCAAGGGAATGAAATAGTAAATCATGCGAACAATTTAGCAAATTTAGGGAATGAATTTGTAAATCATGTGTACGAATTAGCAAATCGAGGGAACAAAATAGTAAATCATGCACATGAATTAGCAAATCGAGGGAGTGAAATAGTAAATCGTTCGTACGAATTAGCAAATCAAGGGAATGAAATAGTAAATCGTGCGCATGAATTACCAAATCGAGGGAATGAAATAGTAAATCGTGAGAATGATTTAGCAAATTGAGGGAACAAATTTGTAAATTGTTCGTACGAATTAGCAAATCAAGGGAATGAAATAGTAAATCGTTCGTACAAATTACCAAATCGAGGGAATGAAATAGTAAATCGTTTGTACGAATTACCAAATCAAGGGAATGAAATAGTAAATCGTTTGTACGAATTACCAAATCGAGGGAATGAAATAGTAAATCGTTCGTACGAATTAGCAAATCAAGGGAATGAAATAGTAAATCGTTCATACGAATTAGCAAATCGAGGGCATGAAATAGTAAATCGTGAGAATGATTTAGCAAATTGAGGGAACGAATTTGTAAATTGTGTGTACGAATTAGCAAATCAAGGGAACGGAATAGTAAATCATTAGCATGAATAAGCCAATCGAGGGAATGAAATAGTAAATCGTGGGAACAAAATAGTAAATCATGCTCATAAATTAGCAAATTGAGGGAACGAAATAGTAAATCGAGAGAACAAAATAGTAAATCGTGCACATGATTTAGCAAATCGAGGGAAAGAATTAGTAAATTTTGCGCACAATTTACATTTTTTTCTTGCATGTCATG
Source organism: Megalobrama amblycephala (assembly GCF_018812025.1). Lineage (NCBI taxonomy): Eukaryota > Metazoa > Chordata > Actinopteri > Cypriniformes > Xenocyprididae > Megalobrama > Megalobrama amblycephala. The sequence goes on from NC_063064.1 coordinate 30,181,913, forward strand.
TCACTATTCACTAACGCGGCAGTGGGCGGCGCCAAAGACGTGATGATGTAGAAGTAGGCGTTGACCTTCTTCTGTAAAGGCGGTCTTTCGCTGCACTATGACATCATAATTCCACATTTTTCAGATCCTGTCATTTTGTTTAAAAAAAAAGCTGTTTTTGGAATAGAATTTTGGAAGTTTTGAGTATTGAAAATTACAGGATATTTTTATAGTATAACGACCTCTTAACTGTCAAAAGATCAAAGAAATTTTGAATTCTCAGTTCAGGACCTCTTTAATATCAAATTAACAGGAAAATTCAGGTAGTATTATATACAGTATTAACCATTAGACACCAAAAAAAGTCAAATCTATCATATAATCTGACTAAGTACAATAGCTCAGATTTCCCTTAGTAATTTTATTACTAGTTAGTAATGTAGACATGAATTGGACCATTATTAGTGAGGATTTTAATAAATCATCTTCTCTTTCCTTTCGTTTCTCATCCCTTCAGAAATTCTCCTTCCATCAGCTCATCTGCGAGCAGTGACTCAGGGAACACTGACGAGATACAAGACGAGTCAGACAAGGATGGAGAGACGGAGGGGCCAATCAGCTGATACCTGCCCAGCCTGGCCCCGCCCTCTTCCCCCCACCGAGCTCCAATCAGCTCTCGGGCCACCCAGCAATCGTCCAATGGCGTTACACTGAGGGACAGAGCCCACTCCCACAAACCCAAAATTCTGTAGGTGCTTTAACGTCTCCGTGTCAGAGTGGGGCGGAGTTGATGAGGGTTGTTTTTGTGCTTCGACATCAATATCGATGCGTCACACGGTGCCACAGCTCTGCTGGACAACTATGAATCGGATCAGTCCCAGCCAAAATACATCACACAATACACCTGATCAAACCCAAATCCATATCTTGATTAGAAACTGGAAAACGTTCACGCAACGTAAGTGATAAATAAGACTGAAAGCCAATCAGACCAAACCGGACTGAAAACACTCCCTTAACATTTGTGGCTTTTTATTTTTCTAAAAACGATCAACGGTTTACTGCAGAAACATTTCGGCCTTTTAAGCCCTGAACCCAGTCACGAATGTGGAACACAGAACAAGCTCACGTTCTATGCAATCGGCCTTACTTCGTGATCTGTGTTTATGATTTGCCTTAGTTTGCAGCGCAGCCGATTTCATCTGTTATGTACAACGTTCACGTGTTTTAAAGTGTTGCCCAGGCCTTGGTGGCTCACAATGTTTACGCACTTAATGCCAGAATCTGTGGAACAGTGTCCCATCATTTTGAGCAGCTGCCAATGATGATTGAAGCTATTTCAAGGGTTACACACATCAGTATCTCAAATATTAAAGAGCTATGTGCCTAAATACTGTATATATTGCAGGTTCATTTTGGATGGCCTTACTGCATTTCCACTACTTTTTATAGCTGCACTCATTATAATCATGGGGGAAATTATAAAATTTGCTTTGTTGATTGTACGTCCATATCTTTGCAAGGCTAAATAGTCAAGGTGGGGGGTTTGATTGTACCATAAATAGACCATGTCCCAGCTAACAGGGAACGTTCTCAGAACGTTCTCTCAAAGTTATAAACAAATGTTCTTCCAGTGGCATTAATAGAACTTTCATTTAAAGTTATATGGTCTTTAATAATGTTCTTAAAACGTTAGCACAAAAACATTATTTATGCATTGTTCATTCTGAAACATTTTAGTTGGATGTTTATCTAACATTTTTAAATGCTACTAATTGTCTCAGAATGTTCAGAGCACATTCAAAAGTAACAATCCCAGAACGTTTGCGAAATGGAATGTTCCTTTAACGTTTTTAAAACATTAAGAACAAAAACTGGACATTTAGAATGTTCAGAGAACATTCAAAAATAAAGTTCTTAGAACATATTTTTGTTAGCTGGGGTTGGGTTTATCTGAAATTATACCCATGTCTATAAATATATGTAGATTCAAAAGTGACAAAAGCAATTATGTCAAGTTGCATTGAAGCCCTCATGATGGCCGCTGTTCCGTACAGATTCAGAGTCTGTTTTCATGGATATGGCTTATAAAGTTTCTCTATCTATGAGTTTTAATGGCCTTTGTGTTTGTCTTGCTTGGTGTCTTTTGGCTCTTTATATTTTGCATTTTAATCTTGTATGTTCCTGGGTTATGTGTATTATTTTAATTAGATTAATCTGAAATACGGGAAAATTTGGTGGGTTTATTAAACTGATCAGTAATTTAATTATAAGCTCAAATATGTAATTATAAGCTCAAAATATGGTTGCAGAGGGTTTTTAAAACATATATTTTGTAGTAAATAAGTTGGTGGGCATTGTTTTTGTTTATTCATTTTGAATACATCTTAAAGTTAGCTAAAGAGCTGATATTATATTTTATAAAATCATCTGTAAATTTTGCAATTTAGTTTGTGCATTTGATTTCCAAACCTATCAAAGATTAGATAAAGTCTGGCTTTTGAATTTTATGAATATATAAAATTCATGTTTTTATATTGTTCAGGGTATCCAGGGCTAATTTGGATGCTTTTCCCTGGAAAATGAAACATGCACTAAGAGTTCTCGCCTTTTAACCTGAAACACTGTTGGTCTATTTTTTATTGTTTATGGTGAGAATCAAGCTATTTTTTGTCTTTTCTGAATCCATAACATGGGACAGATGCCTCTTGTCAAAATCTTTTTATGATTTATGAACAAAGAAATGGTAAAAAGGCAGCATCGCAAGGTTAATTGGAAAAAGTGCATGTTACGTGTTTTCGGATTTTAATTCCATTGTTCATGGTGTTTATTGAGGAAAAACGGGAATCATCTCTGTACGTTTCCAAAACAAAAGTATGATTTGGAAAATACCTTTGTGCTTGAGCTTGAATGTGGTATTTGGAAGGAACTTTCTAATTGAAACTGGATGAGAAAGTGATGCTGTCATCATGTTTGAAAAGCACAAAATGGCAGCAAATGTAGGCTGAAATTTCTGTGAAACATTAAACTGTAGCGATGGGGTCATATTGTGTGAACTTTCATAAGTGTACACAACACAAAATCGAGTTTGTGTAGCGTTTCCGTTCACATACTTGCATAGAGTATGTTTCGGGCCATTGTCTGTTTTGTCTGCACATCAGTTATGGAGTTTTTCTTATGAAGGGTATTAGCTTATCACATCAAGCCTTTATCAATGAATGTACAGAATATCAGATGAGCTCATCATTAGCTCATGACACAAGTTAAAATATTTTGGATGTTATTGCTCTGTTGGGTCACGTTAGCATTATTTTACCTCACAGTACATTACAAACCTTTGGCCGTATGAGGTTAAATGAGGCTGAATATATAATGACGTTGCACAATTACTTTTGAATTTAATATAGAATTTGTAATAGAGCATAAAACACCAGTTCATTAGACCCCCTTCAGCAAGTGACGCTTTAGTCATCGTACCAGCATCAGCGAGTTTTTCAGAAAGCCTATACGACAGATGATAGTGGCTTTAGCAACATCTGTGGCCTGTGTCCTTCTCATAGCACTGTTTCTTATCTTTTTATTTTTATTATAATTACTTTGACATCTGAAATTATCAGTATACGTACATTAGAACATTTATATGTTGTCTATGCTATTTGGTTATGCTGCAAATGAGTTTTTCTGGTGTGTGAGCAACTGGTGTATGTTTCAAAATAATGAATGTAATTGGTGCTGGGGTCAAAAAATAAACGTAATTGATTAATTTGCTTTGTTGATTTCCTTTTGTTCATAATGATTCAGTTTAAGAAAACACTATTCATTTAGTGTTTATGGCCATGAACGTGTTCATTTAGATAATAAAGGGAAGGAGAGAACTATTTTTTATCAAATTCTTTTTATTTTTATTAAAAATGTATTCATAATTTATTAATTTACATTTTAATTTATCATTTATTTTTTTGGCAAGGCAAGTTTATTTAATTGGTAATTCAAAGTGCTTTACATAAAAAGTATTTAAAATAATTGTAAAATGCATAAGAAATGAAACAATGATAAAAAGTAAAAAATAAAATTGATAAATGTTTTTGAAATGTATTACAGTTTTTCTCAGTCGCTTTGGTGCATTTCTCACATCACTATTTACATTTGCACAACAGTTAGTTCAACCTCCACAACATTTAGTCATTTGTGCACATCATAGTAGCAGTTTCTTATTCCTTCGAACAAATTGCAAATGCTTTTGGACATGCATCAATTGCTTTCATACAACTCTCTGCTGTTTTATACCATTATCATTTGCTTATGTCATGTCAGTCAAAATTAACTATACTTGTGAATGCTGAATAGTCATTCCATATAAAACTAATAATCCTCATTTCATTGCTTCAGTCATTACATACAAAAATGTTGAACTAGTTGTCAAAATCTGTCAAGCAAATTTTACACATTTTTTTAAATCTTTTTTTCCTGAAAATGTCTCCTAAATTGAACAATTTCTCTCAAGTGAATCTCAACTTTCACTGATGAGAAGGGATGTGTGAAGCATTAGTTGCAACCAATGATAAGCCACTTCTCTACAATCACTGTCAGAGCTGAATCCCATAAACCCCCACTTTACAAGCATATACGAACCAAGCAGGACATAGTGTGTACCATTTCTACAATACTGTGACACAGAAGTGGAAGGTCAGCCTCATGGAAGAGGGGTAAGGGTGTGGGGAAGAAGGAGAAGGGGACAAAACAGGGGAAGAGGAAGAAGAGGCCAAGTACATAGGCAGATCCCTGATGAAATCAGGGCTACAATTGTGGATCATGTTGTCAATCACGGCCTCACAATGGCTGAGGCTGGTCGAAGGGTGCAGCCAAATGTTGGGAAAACCACTGTAAATTCAATTATTCAAACATTTTGTCGGAGAACAGGTGTGTATAAATGGACAGTAATTCAGCACTAAACAATCTGCACTGCACTACTGTCATTGTGTCATACATGAAGCTTGCAGTGGGACAAGAACTTGTCACTGTACATTTTACATTTAGACGTACAGCTTTACTGCATCACACATTTAGTGTATTGTAGTGTACAGTAGTGTTACAGTAAAGATTTGCCATATGTACTGCAATATTGTTTGCAGTTGTGCACAGCTCTACCCAAAGGGAGTTTATGTTTGTTGCAAATAAGGGTGTAATTTTTCTTTTGCACAATGCTGTGAACAGAATTGCAAAGAGCATATGCAGTAAAAATGTGAAACATACATATTCAATACAGTAATGTGTAACTTTACTGTATTTTTCAAATGGCTGTGCAAATAGTATATAGTGCTGTCTTGAGCATTTTCAGGTAGTGTCACCAAGATCTGACTTTTTTGCATTGGAAAACACTGACAGAGTAAACTGTCATAATGAAAACATGATAAAGCCATTTGACTATCTTGTTCATAAACAATGGTGTCAGGACTTTTCATCTTGATGACACTGACACTTTCATTGACACGAATACTTGCTTTTGAGGAATGACCTATCCATTTTGAGCAAGTGACACGCTTTTGCAGGTTATCAACTAGGTTTTGCAGTTTGTACTAATTGTTTTGAGAACTGCATTAACTGTTGTGCAAATGTAAATAGTGATGTGAGAAATGCACCAAAGCGACCGAGAAAAACTGTAAAAACAAATAAGAATACAAGAGAATGAGATATAAATAAGATTATAAATTATTTATTTATTATTAAATTTTAAGTTCATCATTTGTCTTACTTCACTGCAGCTGTGTATTTTTTAATTATTATTTATTTATTTTTCATGAAGTGCCAAATGTATCAAGCACATAATGCTTTTTCATAAGTCCAATTTATTAAATTTGTTACATTTAGGATACAGTGCAGTTTCAGCTATATATATAGTATTTGAGTGGAGTTTAATTGTATATTAGGAAATATTTCATTTAAGTTCACTATAAAAAGAACAGCATTACCAACTATTTTCAATCGAAAAGTCGCTAAATGTTGCTAGATGACGTCATGCAGCAATTAGCTTATTTGTGACATTGTGTTTTATTTGCATTCTGCTTAGTCTTTACATCTTTACATCTGTGTCGACACTTCATCTCTCCCATGAAGAACACCACGAGCTGAACACTGTCAAAGCCATACACAGAGTGAATTCTGTGGCCTGCTGACGTCGTGCGACCAGCACAGGGTGGCTCGTTGGTCTAGAGGTATGATTCTTGCTTAGGGTGCAAGAAGTCCTGGGTTCAAATCCCAGATGAGCACATGAGGCCAATGAGAAGAATCCTGGACAGGTTCCATTGTGTAATGGTTAGCACTCTGAATCAGCAATCATTTGACTGAAAGCCTTCAGAAATCGGCCTTGCAAACGGATGCTCTGGTAGAGAGATGCGATTCCCAGGAGGGATCGGGAAGACGGATGAGCTGGTGTTTAGAGATTGAGAAGCCACAGAAGGATCTTCACTAAGCTTTGGTTCCCTTTCTCTTCAAAACGCCATCAACCAGCCACTGCTCAGCTACAGGTACAACAGTGGCTTAATATAAGTGACCTGACCACTGAACATTAGTTGAGCACTAGTACTGTGCTACCATTTACCTTTTCACGTAGAAGAGCATGTATCCGTTCTTCCCAAAAGTATTTGATGCCTTTGCCCAGCTGGTTCTTGTGATGCTGGTATCACTACATTCAAGCCATCCGGATCCAGTGATGTCACGTATGTGACTGATGTAATGCCCTACAAGACAGAGGAATATTAGTATGATGCTTAATGAGTGAATGAGATGACTGGAAATATAGAAGAAAGTCTTACCACAATACAAACTGCTGCCCAGATGTGAAACCACACCAGCTAATTTGTACGGTGATGCTTCCACCTGTTGAACACAAACACAGATTATTAGATGATCTGTCTATCTATCTGTTTGTCTACCTATCAATCAGTTTATCTATCAGTTTATCTATCTATCTATCTATCTATCTATCAGTTTGTCTATCTATCTATCGATCAGTTTGTCTGTCATTCTTTCTATCTATCTATCTATCTATCAGTTTGTCTGTCATTCTATTTATCTATCTATCTATGAATTGCTCTCAATATCTTTCCTGTGGTCCTGCAGGCTCAATGCTATTCTTCTTCCTTCTCTTTTGCTGATGATTTGGGCTCTTTTTTGTCACTGTCATCTCCCTGCTCTCTGTTAAACATCATGCATAAAATAAGAAAACACTTCAGAACATATTCAATGCTTAAAGATCATTCAAATGTTGTCTTTTCGAAGCAAATGTCTTCCTAATGCTGTCTTTTAGAGTAATTCAGGTGAGCGATCGATCCATAAGTGTCCAGCAGAGGACAGATGTTTGATGAACTGACACGCACCTGTACTGCAGGACAGTGAAAACTCTCCTGGTACTTCCAGTCGATCCTTGACTTTGCACATTGAGGATCTAATGTCAAACCGCATTACTAGAAGTACCAGAATCCTGTAGGGAGATTCAAATGATCAGAAGTTATAGACTAGCACTTGTTGAGTTATGGATACTGACTGATTAACAAAGTGTTGTACCGAGGAAATGTGATTAATTCCAGCGCCTCCGAGGCTGTTGTGCCGGCACACTCGCTGCATGAGCAGTCAAGTGAAGATGTCTGGAGAGAAAAAAAGACAAGACACAGACATCAGCCAATCAGAAACTACATCCTCCTGCTGATATGTAATCAGTGACGTCACTCACTTTGAAGTACTGCTGCAGGCTGTCTATGAGGCATCCTCGAGGGCTGATGACCAGCGAGAGGTAGTTGCAATCCTCTCTGAAGGTCTTCTGGAAGCCACAGCTGAAACCACAGAACATCAGCGTCACATAAATAAGTCTGAGAGTCTGAAACGAGCGCAGGTGTGGATGTGAGATGTCATTACCTGTCGCAGGTGCGCAGGCGGTTGAGCTGGAACTCCATATTGGCTACTGGGCAGGTGTATTTAGGCCAGTAGCTCTGGAGAAGCTCGCCCTCCTCCTTCAGATGGGACAGACAAACCATCAGGAACTCATGGGCGTCCTGAGAAGAGAAAGAGTGAATGATGATGAGGATAATCTTAAATTATTTTATGAATAATAATATCCGGTTCATCGTCTCATTCACCTGCTGATGGTCTCCCCAGAAATCTGGATGGCGAGTTTCAATGCAGGCCTTTACTTTAGACAAGAGCTTCGCCTTCAGCTTCTTGTCATTGCCTGTCAGTCTGGTCTTATGCAGGTCAGTAAGTGCCCTGGAGAGAAAATCGTACAGAACTGCTTTGGTTTTGCTGCTTTGAAATTGCAATTTTCTATTTAGATTGAAATATAATGTTGCATAAATTCAGTGTTGCTACCTGAACCAGGGTTTATTACAGTAAACATTTTTGTTATTTGAAATAAAGTAAACATTAACTGAAATAAAATATTAATACATTTATAAAAATTAAATATGTATAAAATAAAACAATAATTAAATGAATAGTATAATTAAATCCCTAAAAATAATAATTATTAATAACAATAATTAATAATATTTTTCATTTAGTTTAACCTTAAAATAACTAAAAATAAAACAAATAAAAATTGATACATTTATTTTTTTTTTTTAAACTAATAACAATTACAAAATCACAAAATAAATAAATAAACAAAATAAACAAAAATTTAAATAAAAAGAAAAATTCATAAAAGAAAAAAATTCATAATATCCCAATGATATGAAAATAACGCTGACCTGAGCATTGTGCTTCCCTCATTCCACTGCTCCCGCTGGGAAAGTACATCGTCCCGGAACGGGGAAGTGGTGAGGAGGCACTGCAGCACGGAGTTCATGTAGCAAGTGTTTCCTAAATTGGGAAAACTGTGACAGGAGGCATTCAGTTAGAGGGTGTCTGTGAAAATCACATCATGTGTTCAAACTTTTAACTAGTTGTGCATATCCAACATTTACCCCAAGTGCTTGATTTTAGCTGGCAATGCTGTGGACACAACATCAGCAGGCTCTACATCATCCTCCGTGTCGCTCCGGCTGCTCTGCTGCTCGATCTGCTCCCGCTGTGAACTGCCCTGGATGAGCTGCAGTATTTCAGTCTGGGACAGACCGTTGGACTGCGCCGTCATACTGGCCAGCACACCGAGAACGCTGGGAAAACATCAGCAATATGTTAAGATAATATAAGGTTATCCAACTTTATATAAAGAGCTGGGTTATTAATTCATTATGTGGTGATATAGAGATCAACACACAACATTCATTCACCCACCAGTCAAGATCCACATTAGAGACTTGAGCTTGATCTCCGGCTGCATCTGTGAAGAGATTAATAATGCAGTTTGAATTATTATGCATCACATATTAGGCTAATGAATTGTATAGTGCTTTAAATAATACAGTAAAAGTTGTAATAAACTTCTCTAACCTTCAAGAACCGCTGCGGCCTGAAGTTCAGCCAGCAGATCAGTCTCGCTCTCTTCGGAGGAGGAAGCACCCACAGCGCTGGTCTCCAGATCTGATGGTTTGCTTTCAGCAGATGAGGAAGAACCATCAGCGCTGTTGGAGGTGCTCGACTCTGTGAAGGAACCATAGATATTTTAATGTACAGTTATATAAAAAAGCACAACACTTTTTAAGACAAAATTATGCTAACCTCCGATAACTTCCATTTCCAAGGATGCATCCAGCAGATCTGAAGTTCTGCTGTCTGTGGATGTGGAAGTGGAAGTCTCCTCAGGGCAGGAAGCGGAGCTCTGCTCTTCAGCTACATCTGTGAGAAGATAATAATTTAGTTTTTATTGTGCACACTCAAACTTTAATGTAAAATTGAGAAGATGGATGAGTGTTAAAACATTCCCTAACCTCTGATTGCTTCTTCCTCATGGATCGCAGGCTGCAGATCAAGCTCTGGATCAGAGGATCCACTGACCGCAGATGAGGAAGAAGCATCAGTGTGTGTGTCGAGGCTGGTTGACTGAGTCTCAATGGACTCGTCCACCTCAGAGGAGGACACACACGGCAGAATCAGAGATAGCATTCTGCGGAAAGCCCGGCGCAGAGATGGAAATTTGGGTTTCCAGGAAAAGGAAGAGGAGGAAGATTTGGCACCGTCAACAGGTGCAGCGGCCGAAACCACCACATCTGGAGATGACATAATCTTGTCCCGCTTCTTCTTTTTCTTCTGCTCCTTCTTGGTTTTTCGCTCCATTTTGTCACCAAAAATGTCGCTAACCATTTCCTAGAGAGATTAAAAAAAAACATAATTCAGAATGAAAAACCACACTCACCATAGTTGGTGGGCTGGGTATTGAGACAAATTTTACGATTCGATTTTGATTTATTTGCATATATCACGTAAAGTACATGTCCATTCTTCTCAAGGGAAAAAATATCTCAATGCTGTAAACACTCTGGTACATTACTATTAAAGGTTCAAATTAACAACCGATTTGCACACAAACATTTAAATTGCACTGTTTTTATAATAATAAAGTTATAATAATAACCTAATGACATAATTATGCTTCTATTTCATTTCGTCTTTGAAACATAAACATTTAAAGTGCCTGTCATAAAAACCTTTTACATGACAGATTTATTCAAACATACATTAAATATTAAAGAACAGTAAAATATAATGAATATGTGATATAGTGCATATATTTAGAGAAATTGTCATTTTTTTCAAGCTGACAAAGTTTGTTTTCACTGACTTTTGACTGAGGTAAAAGTAAAAGTTAGGTGAAATTGTTTACAAGCTGTTTTACTGACGTCTTTCCGCGGTTAAAACACTGATTAAGCGATTACATGACACATTAAATTGATTTCGGTAAGCTGTCCTGTGTGTTTCAGCTTAGCTACTGATGTTAATTCATGTTTATTTGGTTTTTAACTAGTAGTAAAGAGGAAGAGATGGTCGGTTCTTTTGCCGCTTGAACTGACTGCAGCATTTGTCGCGCCAAATTACAGTAAAGAGCGGCAAAAAAGAGTTTTAAAAATATCCCGACCAAATATTAACTGGAGTAAAGTTAATATTTTAGCCCCATTTGTTTTTCTAAATAGGCAGAGGTACTTTGATAATTGTGCTCGATGTGACTCACCTGACTCCTGATCATCACTACACCGATAGTAGCTCTTTGCGCTCTTTTAAAGTCGTTGACTGTGTTCTATGACATCATAACAACCGCGCGGAATGTTTTCATTTGAATCAGATTCTTCTTGGACAGCAGCAGAACGCGATAATTTAACAATTTTCCAGTAGAGTATTAGTTTTAAAAAAACGGCCAAGATGGGAAAAAATATGGAACAAAAGCTTTTTTTATTATTATTTTACAAAGACCTTTATCATAACACTTATCCTTCTTTTTTATTTTATTTTACATTATTAGCCTATGTTTTATTGGATGCTTTTAATACTGTATTAATAATAATTAGCCTAATTTAAAACGAGTGCCTATGCCTGTGATTTTTTTTCGTAATTAGGTAAATCTCACTTAATTTTACTTGCTGCGCAGGAAACAGTTTCAACAATAAGTGAAACATTGAATTTGCAATATACAAGCCAATATATATATGCGTACTACTATACTACTACTACTATATATATGCGTACTACTATAAACATAACACACACACACACACACACATATATATATATATATATATATATATATATATATATATATATATATATATATATTTATTTATTTATGAAGACTTCAAATGCAAAAGCCTCTAAGTGCCGTTTGAAATTTTCTTCTAAAATGAGCATTTTTATCAAGCTTGTATGTTTAGGTTCAGTAATTTCACTTTAATGGCAATGAAGAGGGCATTTTCATTGCCATTAAAGTGAAATAACCTATAACATATAAATAAAAATATACATTTATATACACACTCAGCCTGCACACTTTCCACTGGGAGATTCATCATAAGACTATTTCAGTGAGCTGTTTAAAAAAAAAAATGAAAATTTATTACAAATTGTAAATTTACTAATATAAATTAACTAATACAAATGAACTAATGTAATCATGACCAGATATATTGTGTAAAAATATGGGTTTTCCTTAGTCATTAGATTAAAAACATAAAAATAAAAAAGTTCATGGTCATGTTTGTCAACTACTAAGTATAAGCTTAAATTGGCAGTTTTAGTTAAATTGAACTCCAAACCAGTGTTGTCTCAATCTCTACAGAGTTCAATGTTTTTTCTAAGTTTTCTCGTTTTAACTGTAAAACCCGTTTTACAATTTTTACTGAGAATAGTTGGAATAACACGATTTTATTGCATATGCTGGACAATTAGGTGTTAGCGTGGACTTTGAAGGTATAACTCATATATGACAAAGATCAAGGCTATATATAATATATAACAGAACAGACAAATAACAAAACATGTTCTCTCATAGTCTCATTACAACATCTTCTCAATGCAAACACACTCATCTTGTGTCTGGGAAGAGGACATGATGAAATTAATTTGCTGGCAGTGTTAAAATCTTAATTATAAAACAGATAGTTCAGGTCCTTGACTCTGATTGGTTGTGCCACGTTCGAATCAGTTGTAAATAACTCCACAAACCTTATTAAAATATATATGTTTATGGACTAACTGTTTTATAATAGCAATAAAGCCTAACCTAGCTGTTCTAAATTCACTGTAAAACACAGCTTCTTGGAGCATATTGCTTTAGAAAAAGATATTAATCTGATTAAAAGATTTTTTAGAATTACTTATTCAGAATAAAACATTTTGTATTTTATCTGACTGCATTAAATATCCTGCTGTGTGACCTTGAGCAGTGGTGTGTTTGTTATAATGTGTCTATCATTTGTTAATTTAAATTGCAGCAGTAAAATTCATACATAAAAAATAATTTCCAAACACACATTTGTTCTTGCTCTCCACAAACGCGAAACTCGCGCCAATTTCGCCAAATCTGACGTTATATTTGAGGACGTATCTGGGGGCGTGGTTAAGATAGAGTTGCTATTTAAAAATGTATATTTAACACCAAATCTGTGTAAAGTATTAAGACATTACACATTTAGTGCTCCAAATTTTTACAGCGGAAAAAAAACACCATTGGCAAATGAGCTTAACAGTTTCATATTTTATAAATAGAAACGACTCTTATGTTTGACTGAGAGCAGAACGTCTCGAAAGCTGATTGGCCAGTGAGAGACTCGCCCTCTTGCCTGTTCCATTTATGCACAACAGGGGCGCCGCTTAACTTGAATTTATTTTATTTCTATATAATAATCATGTAAACGTACAGGGAGAATGTTAAATACAACATTTAATCACTAGTATTGATTTTATATGAGAAAAGTGTTGTATGAAAGCTGTATTAAATGTAAAAGCATCAACCATCTTGCCTGTCATGAAATTCCCACCTTCACCGGAAGTGGTAGTTCTCCATTCATGTGATCTTGGAGAATACAAGCATTAAAGTATCACTTTAGCGCTACAGTTCCTCGGCAGGAGGATATATATCGTTTCTTTTTTATTTTAAATAAATATAAATACATATATAATCTCTCCTTCCCCCGTACATCCAAATTAAACATGCTACGAGTGAGAACTGTCATCTGTCAGTCCTGGAAGGGGTATGTATGCGCTTGCACATGGACTCACACATGACTTTCACTTTGAGAGAGTCTTCTGAAGCAGATTTGATGTCACCTTGTGCATTGACAAATAATAATCGTATGCTTGTTGTGCATTACTATATGATGGAAGCGCTGGAAGTTTGCATTTTACATGCAAGTAGGCAGGCAGACTGTGTTATTATGTAATGGCTGAAGAAACTTCAGTCCTCCCACTGTTAGGTTGGTGAGATCTGTTTGCACAAGTGTTTCTCATTGTTTTTACTGTAGCTCAATCTATTCATAAGCATAATACACATACTGAGACACTGTACAAAGGAAACATTGCCTCACTGATTATGCATGTTTTTACAGGTGTTAGGTTCATTGCAATATAGTGATATTATTACAAAAGTGATATTTTATCATTCATATGTGTGTGTGTGTGTGTGTGTGTATATATATATATATATATATATATATATATATATATATATATATATATATATATATACACACACACACACACACACACACACACTCACACATATACATATATGTATGTATGTGTGTGTGTGTGTGTGTGTGTGTGTGTATATATATATATATATATATATATATATATATATATATATTGCTAATACATTAATATTTTGTTTATTTCAAGCTGTTTAGGAGGGTTTTAATAAGTTTTTAACATAGTGATATTATTTAAAATAATATTTATATTAGCAGCTGTCTGTCAACTGGATGCATTAAAGACTAAAGTGACCCAGTTGTCTCCTGTTATGGATTTACAACAGGTTATTCTTGCAGACATTCTGTCTAGATGATTTTATACAAGTTACTGATTGAGAGGCTTGTGTTTTGCGTGACTAAACGAGACTAAAGAAAAAGCTGACTGATTCATTGAAAAAGTATTGACAAGCTTGTTGTTTCTGTGCAGGTTCAAGACCTTCCCGTGTGCAGCTGTGGAGGTGAAGAATGAGCCCGTGCTTGGGTTTAAAGAGGGCAGTAAAGAGAGATCAGACCTGGAGAAGGTGAAGCACACACATCACACACACGGACTCGGATGTCCTGATACACTGAAGCTGAGTGTCTGATTGATCATCTCTGTTTTACTTTGTTCATCAGGCATTACAAAACCTGAAGGGAAAGACAGAAGAGATTCCATGTGTGATTGGAAATGAAGAAGTGTGGACTAAAGATATCAGATACCAGCTGTCTGTGAGTTAATCATTTCTCTGGTTTCTGTACGAACATGTGATCTGTAGCTCTTTTACAGTGGAATAGTCGTCAATACATCTGGAATAATTGATTGTTCCTCACACATTATTAATATTGTGCCATGCATGACATACATATCCATGATAGCTGCATGTTTCTTTTTTCTATTCTCTTTTGTAAGTCATTTTGATAAACATATCTGCTAAATGCATAAATGTAAATGTTTTCTCAAAATAAAATAATTTCAACTTAAATCAACATTTAAGGTCCAATTATCATATTATTGTTATTATTATTAGTAGTATTGTTGTTATTATTATTATATTTTTTCTATGTTGTACTTGAAATAAAATAATTTCAACTTAAATCATTATTTAAGGTCCATTTATTATTATTATTATTATTGCTATTATATTTTTCTATGTTGTACTTGAAATACAAATAATTTCAACTTAAATCAATATTTAAAGTTAATTTATTATTATTATTATTATTATTATTCTGTTGTACCTGAAATAAATAACTCAACTTTAAACAATATTTAAGGTCCATTTATTATTATTATTATTATTATTATTATTATTATTTTTCTACGTTGCACTTGAAATAAAATAATTTTAACTTAAATATTTAAGATCCATACATTATTATTATTAGTATAACTATTGTTATATTTTTTCATGTTGCACTTGAAATAAAATAATTTCAGCTTAAATCAATATTTAAGGTCCATTTATTTTTATTATTATTATTATTATTATTATATGTTTTCTATGTTGCACTTGAAATAAAATAATTTCAACTTAAATCAATATTTAATGTCCATTTATTGTTGTTGTTGTTGTTGTTGTCGTTATTATATATTTTTTCAATGTTGTACTTTAAATAAACACGCCTCTAAACAATCACAGGACAGTTTTTTGCAATGGTTTTCCTTACAGTTTATATTATATTACATTGATATACATATATAGATATTTCGTAAAGTTATTGTTCTGTTAAATCATGTTCAGTGTGATATTAGTTTACTTAGTGATATTATATTAATTAGTTCTTTTTTTTTTATAGCCCTTCAACCACTCTCACAAAGTGTCCAAGTTCTGCTATGCTGATAAGGTACAGTATGTGTTGTTTAGTGTAAATTGATTAAACACTGCAAATGTATATGAGAGATTCACCTCACTTGAACTCATCAGTATAATGAAACCATTTCAAAGGTTCATGATTTGCTCTGGTCTTTAGGAGCTGATAAATAAAGCCATCGAGGCCTCGGTAGCCGCTCGGAGGGAATGGGATCTTAAACCAGTGGCGGATCGAGCCCAGATCTTCTTCAAAGCTGCTGACATCATCAGCGGACCCAAGAGAGCTGAAGTTCTGGCCAAGACTATGATCGGACAGGTGCGTCTTCACAAAGACCTTTGCACATTTGGAGCCGGTTACTACTTGATCACGAGTTGTCTGATGTTAACTAGTCTGTTAGACATGCTGGCTTTCCATTAATCTTTGAGAATCCTTTCCTGATGCTCAGGGTAAGACTGTGGTCCAGGCTGAGATTGACGCTGCTGCAGAACTCATTGACTTCTTCAGGTTCAATGCCAAACATGCGGTGGAGCTGGAACACCAGCAGCCATTGGACAGCGATGGAAGTACCAACACCATGCTGTACCGTGGACTGGAGGCGAGTTTTCTAAATAATCAGATAATGATGTAATGCATTTATTTGCGCAAGCCATTGATTGGGTATTGACTTGAATTGTGCTTGTTTTAGGGATTTGTAGCTGCTGTTGCGCCGTTCAACTTCACAGCGATTGGTGGAAACCTTGCCGGCACCCCTGCAATCATGGTTAGATGTCAAGTTCATTCATTTATATAGTGGTTTAAACAATACAGATTGTTTTAAAGCAGCTTCCCAGTTATAAACAGGAAAATAATAGTGCTAATGTTGCAAAATTCTTCCAATATGGAACTCAATTTCAGCTGTAAAAAGATAATAGTGTCATTATTCAGCTCAATGTTGACTCAGTTCAGTTCAATCACAGAATAAAGTTAATATTACTGAAAATGAATCATCTTTTTAACTTGTGTTTTAAAATGACCTGTATTAAAATCTATTTGCACTGACATTTATTGACATTTGAGTGTTTTGGTTTATTTCTAACACTGACTTTGTCACAAATATGCCTTCAGGGTAACGTGGTGTTGTGGAAACCCAGTGACACGGCCATGTCCGCCAGCTACGCCGTCTATAAGATCATGAGAGAGTCTGGACTGCCGCCCAATATCATCCAGTTTGTCCCAGCTGATGGTCCAGTGTTTGGAGACGCCATCACGTCATCTGAGCACCTGGCTGGCATTAACTTCACTGGCAGCGTCCCGTACGTCTCTTTCAATGCTTGTTGACTTGGTCATACAGTATGCAATGTGTTGCGTTACTCTTATCTTTAGTATAACCTTCTGTCTGGGTTAAAGTTTGTCAGACTTTGTGGTCTTGAAGTGCAAAGGGAACGTTTAAACCCCTTGGATATTTTGCATGGTTGAAACCTAAAATCTGAAGGATTTTAACTGGCACAACTGTTCAAAAGTTACGATTTTTTAATGTTTTTGAAAGAAGCGTCTTCAAAGTCACTTTAAAACAAGTCATTTCACTCGGCAGCCATCTTTGAAACGCCTCTCTGGCATGCAAGTGCAGCTCCCATCTCTTTGAATGGGGAAACATCAAATTCTCCAAAGCTGTTCGCCAAGCTTTCGATTAAATTTTATATTTGAAATCACCAGTGAAATCTGACAACAACTGTCTCATAAATTTTGTTTCTAAATGCTCAAATCATGACAAAAAACTGCATTTTTCAGGCTGTAACAAGCTAATGTGCATGCGTAGTCGAGTCGTAAGTTCGCGTCTGACTGGACCCGGAGCTTCTAACGGTCGCTGCAGTGATGCGATGACTTTACCAATCAGCGATCAGCTCTTATTTAGAAGGCGGGGCTTATTCCGCCATATTACGCGTTGCACTTTCTCCCATTCATAATAATATGAGCGCACGGTGGCATCTTCTGCTCATCAAGGATGCATCTATTTGATCAAAATACAGTAAGAACAGTAATATTGTGAAATATTTTTACAATTTAAAAGAATTGTTTTCTATTTAAATACATATTTTCAAATGTTATTTATTCCTGCGATTAAAGCTTAATTTTTAGTGTCACGTGATCCTTCAGAAATCATTCTAATATGCTGATTTGATGCTCAAGAAACATTCCTGATTATTATCAATGTTGAAAACAGTTGTATTTTTGTGGAAACCATGATATATATATATTTTTTAGGATTCATTGATGAATTGAAAGTTCAAAAGAACAGCATTTATTTGAAAATTTGACTCATTTTTGATCAATTTAATGCGTCCTTTTTGAATAAAATTACTCTAAGCTTTTACTATAAGCTTTTGAACAGTTGTGTAATGAAGGGTGATTGATAACTTGACACAAATAAAATTTGATGTAGAAAACCCTTTAAAGGATTAGTTCACTTTCAAATAAAATTTTCCTGATAATTTACTCACCCTCATGTCATCCAAGATGTTTATGTTTTTCTTTCTTCAGTCGAAAAGAAATGAAGGTTTTTGATGAAAACATTCCAGGATTTTTCTCCATATAGTGGACTTCAATGGCCTCCAAACGGTTGAAGGTCAAAATTACAGTTTCAGTGCAGCTTCAAAGGGCTTTAAATGATACCAGACGAGGAATAAGGGTCTTATCTAGAGAAATGATCGGTCTTTTTCGAAAAAAAATGTAAATGCATATGCTTTATATAATCAAATGATCGCCTTCCAAATGGTTTTGCCAAAATCGCACTTTTGTATTCTTCAAAAAGCTTACGCTGTATGTCCTATGCCTTCTCTATTCTACTTACGGAAAAAATGGAACTGGCGCCGCATTCATTCCGTAAGTAGAATAAGGAAGGATATACAACGTAAGATTTTTGAAGAATACGAAAGTGCGGTTTTGGCTGAACCACTGCACTGAAACTGTCATTTTGACCTTTTGGACTCCGTTTGGAGTCCATTGAAGTCCACTATAAGGAGAAAAATACTGGTTTTTTTTCATCAAAAACCTTAATTGCTTTTCGACTGAAGAAAGAAGGACATGAACATCTTGGATGACACGGGGGTGAGTAAATTATCAGGAAAATTTTATTTGATAGTGAACTAATCCTTTAAGATGTACATGATATTTCCAGATGTAGACCAAGCCTAGTTAAAAATGTCCTGACGGTGGTGATTTTTATATCGCTCCAATCTGACTTTCCTGTATCATCTCCAGAACCTTTAAACGGTTGTGGAAGCAGGTCGCCCAGAATCTGGATATCTACAGGAATTTCCCTCGTGTCGCTGGAGGTTTGTGTTCTCCGTTCTAATTCTAAATTCTAAATTCTAAAAAAACCTTAAAAACAAAAAATTTTAATATTTTTTTAATTTCCTGTTTCTCATGTATGTTTCAGAATGCGGTGGCAAGAACTTCCACTTCGTGCACAAATCCGCAGATGTTCACAGTGTGGTGACCGGCACCATCCGCTCGGCGTTTGAGTACGGAGGACAGAAGTGTTCGGCCTGTTCCAGGATGTACGTACCAGACTCCCTGTGGCCTCAGATCAAACAGGGACTCCTGGATGTGCACAAACAGATCAAATTAGGAGACGTAAGTAAGAGTTTGAGTACTGGTGACCGCTGAAATTTCAGCAGATCAAGGTTGAGAGTTTTTATGGCTGCTCACTAAAGTGTTCATGTGACATTTTTCTGTTGTTTCACTTCACAGCCAGTCGAAGATTTCGGCACTTTCTTCTCAGCAGTTATCGATGACAAGGTACAAACCAGATACCTATTTATCCAATAACAAAGAAAGTAAATGCATGACATTTTGATTTGCTTCTTTCAAAGTATTAAACACAATGTCTTTTATTCCTAAGTCATTCTCTAGGATCAAGGGATGGCTGGAACATGCCAAAACCTCTCCACATCTGAAGATCATCGCTGGAGGAAACTGTGATGACAAAAAAGGATATTTCGTGGAACCCACCATCATTGAAACCACCGACCCACAGGAGAAGATCATGAATGAGGTACAGAAACTGTTGTGTTTCAGTGAAGGCTCAACGGCTCAGACGAGGATTGCACTCGCACACACAGGCTCAGAGCGGTGAATGGGTGGACTTTGGTTTGTTTAGATAAAGCGATCTCTTCCATTTAACCTCATTTAATGCTTATCTTCACAAACAGATGGTCTCAGCTGATCCATTTACCACCCACAGTCACCGGATCTAGATATTAAGAACAAATATGTCACCTATTTGCTTTAATTGACTGCTTAACACTACAATCAAGTTTTGATTAAAGGAATAGGTTAAACTAGATTTGTAGACAAACTTTGATGTTGGCTTGACAATGCCGTATGAAAGTTTGAAAGTTGTATAAGCTTTAAATTAAGTGAAGTAGAAAGAGAGAGAGAAAGAAAGAAAGAAAGAAAGAAATTGTTAGCATGTTTTAACATATTACTAACACGATTTAACACTTTTTCTAGTATGAATTAACATGTTTTAACGCATTGCTAACATGAATTAGCATTTTGCTAACATGTTTTACCATGTTGCTAACATGACTTAGAACTTTGCTAGCATGAATTTTTACATATTGCTAGCATGTTTTAACATGTTGCTACCACGAATTAGTATGTTAAAATGTTTAACAAGTTGATAGCATGAATTAACATTTAACCATCATGTTTTAGTATGTTGATAACATGAATTAGCATGTTGCTAACATGTTTTAGAATATTGCTGGCATGGATCAGCATGTTGTTAGCATGTTTTTGCATATTGCAAGCATGATTTAACATGATAGCATTTTTAAAATGTTGTTAGCATGTTTTAGCATTCTTATAGTATGAATTAGCATTTTGATAGCATGAATTAGCATTTTGCTAGAATGTTTTAGCATTTCGCTAACATGATTTAGAACTTTGCTAACATGAATTGGCCTTTTTTTAACATATTGCTAGCATTTTTAGCATGTTGCTATCACAAATTAATATGTTGCTAAAATGTTTTAAGTTGATAGCATGAATTAACATGTTGCTAACATGTTTTGGCATGGCATGGATTGACATGTTTTTAGCATGTTTTTCGCACATTGTATGATAGCATTGTTTCGCACATTGAATTTGCACATTTAACATGATGGCATTATTAAAATGTTGCTAGCAAGTTTAAGCATTCTTATAGCATGAATTACCATGTTGCTAGCATGTTTTTGCACGTTGTCCTAGGATAGTCATTAAGCTTTGCTAGCGATAGACAACATAAATACTCTATAAGTCTTATTGTACAAAATCGAAAGTCTATGGGACTTTGTCAAGCCAACATAATGATAGTTTTTACAAAAAATAATTTTGATTTGTCTGTTAATTTGTCTAAAACTTAATTTAAAAATGTGCAAACAGAAATTATTATATATATAATTTATATTATTACAATTATAAAGTTATTCTCTATATCAGTGTCACTGAAACACCTCCACTGTAGTCTTGAGGTTTCTTCCCAGAACGAACACGGCACTATATTCCTCATTTAAATAATTAATATGCAGAATAAAGGGGCGGGGCCTGGTTGAGTTAGTTAGTCGTGTGTTGAAACTGTCGGTTACGGTACATGCTTGAAGCGCTTGACCAATCACAACACACTGCTCCAGGCGACCAATCAGAGCACAGTGTGCTTTTCAGAATGAGGGGCTTCATAGAGACAGGAACTAAACAGAGCGTTACTGACAGACTGGGAAGAGAGGAGCTGCAACAGTGGAAAATATGAGGAAAATAATGTGTTTTTGAACATTCTAACATGAAAATATATTCTAGTAGAGCCTAAAAATAACATCAAGACTTTGAAAAGGGGCATAATAGGTCCTCTTTCATTAAAAAAAAATTAAATATAAGTGCAAGTCAAAAACAGTGAATATAAAACATCTCATAATATTTATTCTTTGCTTTTTCAGGAGATCTTCGGACCCGTCCTGACAGTTTACGTTTACCCTGAATCTGATTACAAAAAGGTCCTGCAGTTAGTAGACAACACTTCTCCATATGCCCTGACAGGAGCCGTCTTTGCCCAAGACAAGTGAGTGCTGCACCATGTCATTAGATTAAGTTAGTATGCAAATTATATCCATTAACCAACCCAGATCAGCACATTCCCAGAGGAATGTCCAGACACTCATATCTCTGCACTAGACTTATATATCTTTAACATACATTTATAATCTAATTGCTTGTTGTTTCAGGGCTGTTATTGATGAGGCAGGAAAGGTCTTGAGAAACGCTGCTGGAAACTATTATATCAATGACAAATCTACAGGATCCATTGTGGCCCAGCAGCCATTCGGTGGCGCCAGAGCATCAGGTAAAACCAGATATCACTGACAGACTGAAGGAATGATCCAGATTCAATCAAGTTAAGCTCTACAGACTCAGTGGTACAATTTAAAGTCAAAATAATTCATTTCAAAACCATAGGACCAGGCAATAAGCATCAAAAACTCACTCTTTAAAAAGTATGGCCAAAAGACTTAAACATTATACATGTTGGCATTAGACTAGTGTCATTAAAATCCCTATCTGTGCAAATTTATATGCAGTTTTTCAACTTCAATCTCAGCTTGTATTCGCCATAGAATAAAAAAAGGTAATTGCAACTTTTTAATTTTAAAAAGTATGACCTTTTTTCAAGTTTACATCTTGCAATTTTGACTTTTTTCTTAAAATTGTGAGATATAAACTTGCAGTTCTGACTTTTGCAAGATGTAAATTCACAAAAAAGTCAGAATTGTGAGATTTAAAAAAAATTTTATTCTGTGGCAGAGACAAGCTTCCATACATAACCACTTATTCCAAGAAAACTGTTTGCACAAGACAAACAATGATACCAGAAAGGAATTACATCAGTATTGCTTAACTAGAAGTTAATTCAGCTTAAAAAGTAGTTCTAATTCAAATAATAAACAAGTTTTGCTGAATAATTAAAGTGTTTTAACATAAATATAATGCTTTTGGATGATCTTTTCAGGCACCAACGACAAGCCCGGTGGCCAGCATTACGTCCTCCGATGGACGTCCCCTCAGGTTGTCAAGCAGACCCACGTGCCGCTTACAGAATGGAAATATCCCTACATGGGATAAGAGATCATGAGCGTACCGCCCTGAATCCCTCCATCGAGACTCATAAAGCAATCAAACCCCTTCTTAATCGTCCCATTGTGCTGAAAATGCCGTTGAGAGGACCGTTAGACTGTTAGAACAAAAAATGCCCTCTGCTGGTGCAGCCTTTAACATGAAAACCACCGAGTCTCCAGCTGGTGTGAATGTACTCAAAGAACTGCACGTCTTTGCAGATTTCTGCTGCCTCTGGTGTCCGCTTCAAACATCACTGCATTATTAATATGAAGAGATACTGGATTCAAACAAACCTGGGTAAATGCACTGAAACGTTTTCACTTTAATCTGTTATGATTTCACTCAAAATTCACTATATCCAGAGAGTAAACTATGGTTTTATAATTGTCAAATAACTGGAAGGAAACACTGCGTTTGTTCTGTTACATTTAACTGATGCAAATTATATATGCTGTTCTAATTTAAATCTGTAGCATTCTAATATCATTTACATGTGAGTGTGAAGGCAAACATGAGGGAGTGTTTTCACTTTTGTGAAAATGACCAAGCCAGCAAGGTATAAAAACTTGCCTGGTCAAAATATCTGAGAACTTACTGTGCCTCAATAAACACATGGTGTGGATGATGGATTTATGTGTGATTTTGCATATTAACAACTTAAGAATAAGACTTTTTAAGAGATACTATCTGCTATATTTCTTATTCAGACTTGCTGCCGACACCTTGGATCTTCAAACAGAGTTTTATCACTATATTGTTTAGCAGATCTGCTCTTCAGACACATTCACACCTTACAGAATAAGGCTTGAATGAAGATATTTACTCCTAACTAATCATAAAGAAGTTATCATGTGTAGACTTCCAAACAGACTACAAAACCAGTCAAAAAGGTGTTATTTTAGTAATATTTATAGACCAATTTGGAGCATACGTCACTTGCAGCTGCGTGCGCATAGTGGTGGCTGAAAAATAGCGGTAACAAGTGGAGGTAAATGTGCAAAATACACAGAATAAGAGAAATGTTTTGTTGTGCCTTTGGATGTCAGAATCAGAATGCAAAAAAGAAGCTAAACGCAGACGTTTATGTTGAACTGAGATGATTAGTTTGCTATTAAAGCATGAATTTGATGTAAACAGTAATAATATTCACATGCAGTTCATAGGGAAGCAGTTACAGCATAAAAAAAATATTTAAACCTGTTTACATAACTTTTTATCTCACAATTCTGACTTTTTCTTGCATTTGCATGTTTATATCTCCCAGTTCTGACTTTATAACTCGCAATTGTGTTTATATCACAATTTTGAGGCGAAAAAAAGTCAGAATTGCAGGATATAAACTTGCAATTCTGAGGAAAAAAGACAGAATATCTCATAATTCTGTTCTTCCTTCTAAGAATTGTGAGATATAAACAGAATTGTGATATAAAAATTGTCAACACTGCTTACAAACACAAAATAGGTCTCCACTATTATAGTGCTTATTAATATTTTGAGTATTGTAGGTCTGCCTTGCGTGCTTCTTCACACCTTTATGACCTGAAGTGTCCTATATGCACTAGAATCAAAAGAACTGCTGAAAACATTGCTTATCATCAAGTTACACTTATATAAAGTAGTTTGTGTCTCTGCTTCTCCTTATTTGTGTTATAGAATCAACCACCAAGCAAACAAAGCGTTTTATTTGTGTTCGGTCACCTCTGGTTCTTGGCTCCCACAGTAACACATTCTCCAGGGTCTTATACGACTCACATCAAAGCAGCGTGGCACACTTCAGACAGACGCTTTATGGAGATATGGCTGTGGAGGCACACTTCTTTACACAGTAAAATCAGGAGGACGATGTGAGGGCCTGAGAACGCAGTCTCTTTCCTCTCTCATGCAGCCAGTTCCTGTTTCCGCACTTTATGATGAGAAAACCAGTGTGTGAAAAAGACTGGAGAATGAAGTGTGCCGTTTCCAGAATCTGAATTGCTGGATTCTTCATTACAGGCATTAATTTGCATTGGAATGTTTTATTATTTAAACTTAGCTGAATGATTGTCTTTTTATATATGCAATTTGCTCCTCAGGTCACAGACATTTAATAAACCTATTTAGGATGCTAATTCAATTAATTTCATGTTAGAGTGACTTATAGCTGTATATGTGTCAGAAGGTACCAGGAAATTAAGTGCACTTTTTAATGCACTTTATTATGCAATATCTGGCATTTAAAAAACGCATATTCAAGTTATGAACATTTTTGAAAAAATAAAACCCAATAATAATAAAACATAAGCCGAAATACGTGTAATTTAGTTTATTTTTTTCACTCAACATGAGACAATTTTACACATTCCATCAACATGACAGATTTAACACCTATAAAGGTTACACATCTCATTAAAAAGATTATTTCAACAGAAACATACAGAGGTGACAGAGGCCTCTTTTTTACAATATGTAAATTAAGTTAATCTCCACACAGGTGAAGTGAAGCAATAGATTCGTGCTCTCAGGTTCAGGCATGGGGTAGACTGGTACATTCTATGCGTCATGACAGCTGCTGCCTACATCAACATTTTATAAAAACGATGTTTTACTTAGAGAAAACAGTCCATTCTCTAGATTAGACATGTCTTTATGAATGAAGATCACCAGGGTCTCCAGAGCGCGTGCTCTCCGGCGTTCTTTGACGTGATCTGACAGCTGCCTTTACGCGCAGGCGCACAGACAGATTTAGCGCTCACTTTGGGTTGCTGGGTTCTGTCAAAGTGTCTCATTAAAACTGGTTTGGTGGTGTGTTGTTGCGACAGGAATCGCGCGGTCTCCTCCATGCACCTGGAGAAGCCGTCCGCGTAGCTTTGCGCATGCGCGTCTGCGTTCGGCGACGCTGTCAGTGGCCAGGTGTTGTTCTTCAGGTAAATGACAGTCATTTCCAGGACATCAGCCTTCTCTAGTTTAGAACAGGGCTGACTGGCTTTTATCTCGGATTTTAGAAGAACTTTCAGCTGTTCGATGCATCTGTTGATGCGATCTCTGCGCATCTTCTCCACCACTGGTTTCCTCAACTGGAAAAGAAGTTAAAAGTTTGGTCAGACCACTGATTGTAAGTAAACACTCGTTAATTTGGAATGGAAAGTGATTCCTAAAAGAGTAAATACTTACTTTAGTTTTATCCTTCCCAGTCTCAGTCACTTTGCAAACAGTTGGAGCCATTCTTTCTTCAGTTTGAGTGTCTGTCACTTGGTCGTGTGTTTCTTCTGGTAAACAACAGTCCCGTTATATACGCGCTCATGGCGAGGCTCTCCTGCTTCCCACACTTTTGAGCCAATCAGAACGCGGCTGAAGGTTCAATAGGAAAACTTTAAATTAGCCTGATCCTCCTTTGCTGGAAAACAATAGAGGTGCGCTCAAACAGCTGGAGCGTGTGTGTGCGTGTGTGTGTGTGTGCGCACGCGGTAAATGGAAAGCGTGAAATTGCGGGTGTGCACGAGCCTTTGACAGCGTGCTTGGCTGTTCCGGCGGGAAAGTAGATGATCAATGCAGTGAATAGAGATTATCAGAACTCTCAGATGATTCCCGCTCAAAATCTCCTTCAGAAAAGATTCTGAACAATTATTTGAAAATCGAACAATGAGTAGATTTTTAGCCCTTAATTAACACACACATACACACACACACACTCACACACACACACACACACACACACACATACATACATACATACATATATATATATATATATATATGTGTGTGTGTGTGTGTGTGTGTGTGTGTGTGTGTGTATGTATATATGTATATATATAGTTTATATAGTTTTGTGTTTACATATATTATATGCACACACACACATATATATATGTGTGTGTGTGTATACTTATATGTAAAATGACATTCCAACATAAAATAAAAAAATAAAATACAGAAATTAAAAACTGTACGTAACACAAAGCATGTGGTAAATAAATATAGCAAACATTTTACTTATATGATATGCAAAATAACAAAACAGTTTATATATAGTTTTGTGTTTATATATATACATACACACACACATATATATTATATATATACTTATATGTAAAATGACAATCCAACACATAAAATAAAAGATAATATGCAAAAATTTAAAATTGTATGTAACACAAAACATGTGGTAAATAACAAGCATTATATGATATGCAAAATAACAAAACATAGTTTATATATAGTTTTGTTTATATATATATATATATATATATATATATATATATATTCATACATACACACAAACATATTATACACACATGCACGCACACACTTTTACATACTTATATGTAAAATGACATTCCAACACATAAAATAAAAGATAATATACAAAAATTAATAATATGTAACACAAAACATGTGGTAAATAACAAGCATTATACTTATATGATATGCAAAATAACAAAACAGTTTATATATAGGTTTGTGTTTTATATATATATAAACACAAAACTATATATAAGCTGTTTTGTTTTTTTGCATATCATATAAGTATAATGCTTGTTATTTACCACATGTTTTGTTTTATATAGGCCTATATATATATATATATATATATATATATATATATTGAAGAGTTTCGTTGCAAAAAATATGTTTATTATTATGTTATCATGTTATTATTTTGTTTTATGGTGCTACTTAGCTGTATTTTTTAAGTTATGAAGGTTTAAATCAAAACAAACCAACTGCAGTTGAATTGATATTAATTGGAATGCACAACCAAAAAACAAGATTTTTGAAAAATTAAAAAAACGGAGTTATCTCGTTTTGCAACGAAACTCTTCATATATATATATATATATATTGAAGAGTTTCGTTGCAAAAAATATGTTTATTATTATGTTATCATGTTATTATTTTGTTTTATGGTGCTACTTAGCTGTATTTTTTAAGTTATGAAGGTTTAAATCAAAACAAACCAACTGCAGTTGAATTGATATTAATTGGAATGCACAACCAAAAAACAAGATTTTTGAAAAATTAAAAAAACGGAGTTATCTCGTTTTGCAACGAAACTCTTCATATATATATATATATATATTGAAGAGTTTCGTTGCAAAAAATATGTTTATTATTATGTTATCATGTTATTATTTTGTTTTATGGTGCTACTTAGCTGTATTTTTTAAGTTATGAAGGTTTAAATCAAAACAAACCAACTGCAGTTGAATTGATATTAATTGGAATGCACAACCAAAAAACAAGATTTTTGAAAAATTAAAAAAACGGAGTTATCTCGTTTTGCCACGAAACTCTTCATATATATATATATATATATATTTTATAGTTTTGTTAGTTTGCATATCTTAAATAGAATGCTTGCGATACTTATTTACCACATGCTTTGTGTTGCATACATTTTTTAATATTATTTTTTTTAATTTTATGTGTTGGAATGTCATTTTACATATAAGTACTGTATATTAAAGCTGGCTAAACATATATTATTTATTTATAACATATATAAACTCATTTTAGGTTAACACTGACCAAATGTTTAGCCATTAGTATGTATTTGTTTTATTTTGTTGTATATCTTTTGTTTTATTGGCAATTTACATATTGTGAGTGCCTTAATGTATATTTATATTATATATTTTACACCACACCTGTTCTGTAGTCACCTTATTTCAGATCAAGAAGTGTTTTAGGACAGTTAAGTGTGCCCCTTTAGGATTAATTATTCTGTTAATCATTGCTCAATATATCTGCAGGGGGGCTGGTTGCCTCATTGAGAGAGCATTACTAATGCGCTGGGGAGTGCGGCACACTTCTATTGGCCCCATTGAAGAGCTGCTGTGGGAAAGTTGGGACAACACGGGCTCCAGGATTAGACTTTGAAGAGCTCAAAAGCGCAGCTGGCTTCTGTGCGCGGGAAAGTGTGGTCAGCAAAGCCCGGCGCTGACAGGCGTTTTGTCGAGCTTTTCACATGCGAGGTTCATGCTCAGTTCACTTGGCTCACTTATGCAGTTGTAAATTGCTTGGGGTAACTATAATGTTATTTTAAACCAATTAGTTGGGGATGCAATCTGTTGACATACTGCAGTTAATTCATCAATGAACAGGCATGTTGTAAATCAGCTGTTTTACTCGGATTACCTGCAAAATGTAAAAAAAAAAAATTAAATTGCAAAATGCCACTTGAGTTGGCATGCGGAGAAAGTGAAAAATATTATTCTTTATTCTGATCTGTGAACAAGTGCATCTCTTGTTCTCTGTGTCTATCAGGAGGTGCTGTGGTTTAGTTAACCCCAAATTCCGTTCCCACACCAATTCCCATCTCCCGCCAAAATCGACTGGTAAAGCCACAATACATTCCATCCCACTCTGCAAAAGGCTCTTTGAATGTGGGCGCCCCCTTGTCCAACACTCTTCTCATTCTCACACACACACACAGGGAAGCAGATGCTCAGCGCTGTGTGCCCAGTGTGAAGTGTCCCTCTCTTCATAAAAACGGGGACCTGGGAAGCCCCTGACCTCCCCTCGCCGGAGAGGAATTCGGGTCGTGATGTGAGAGAAGCTCAATGACATTCCAGCATCACATGCTCTGGCATTCACAGCACAGACG